>NC_133316.1:21647464-21761920 GCF_012295235.1 Primulina huaijiensis
ATATATTCGTCGATATATATATGAAATATGTGTATATAATTTAATTGAAAATTTTAATTAAATAAAAATATATAAATAATAAGAGAGGGAGAGAGGAGAAACTCACATGGATTCGTTGCCGGTAGAGCATCACCATAAGCAGCCACCCGACCATCATCATCACAATTTCTTTGACCAAGCTCAACAGCCACTTGCCGCCGGCGTCAAGGACTCTATGGAAACTGACAAGGTACTACAACCCATCCATCGCTCCGTAATTCATTAGACTTCTCTCTGTATTAGCAATGTGTCTTTAGCCAAATTTTGCTTGGGTTTCTTTTCTGATACCTCGATCTAGCTCCGAAGCTTTACCAATCTGTGGATCCTTACTTGTATAAGGATTTAGCGTAGTTCCCGGTGGCATATTTGGGGAGTATACTGGAGATCTGAGAGTTAATATATTTTTCGTGGGTGTTTTGGGTTCTAAGGTTGAGAGATTCTGGCATTCTGCTGGATTTTTTGGAAGGAAGAGTGTTGGGTCTGCCACTAATTTAAAACTATTATTTTTCTTTTGTGCAAGTATCTGTTTTTTTTTTCCTGTTGGATGTCCGTTTTGATGAAAATCTTTGAAATTTAGTTTACGTAAGACTGAGGGTTTTTTTTTCTGTTTTTTTTTTAATTCTCTATGCTCTTATGTTAAAAAAGAATCTTTTAAATTTTATTTCATTTTCCTCAGATGTGGCTTTCTACGGGTGAAATCTGGCTGCTTTTCGTGAACTTTAGTTGAAGTTTTCTTGAATTGAATGAGGGTTTGCTTGATGCAGTTGGCTTATGGTAGATTCTCCTTAAAATATAGTAGCCCTCCCTTCTCAAGTTTTCTGGCATGTATGGATGCTTTCCTGCGAGCCATCGCTTGTTGCAAATATTACCTTTTCAGTTCTAAACGTGTCATCTCTTTAGATCCTTGTCCCTTTTCCGTTTGCTCTGCAAGTAGATAGGAATTTAAGAATTTTCAATTAACGTTTAGCTGTCTTTGTTGTGTTACTTCTGCAAGTTGTGTTAGTTTAATTGTCTTAGCTGGAAAGTGATTTTTTAATGACTCTCCCTGGCTTGATCTTTGCTGCAGGATATGTCTTCCTCACTAGTTGATGGAAATGATCCACTGACCGGTCACATAATTTCAACAACAATAGGAGGCAAAAATGGAGAGCCCAAAAGGGTTGGTATCGAACTTCTTTATGGAGTTTCAGTTGCTGGCTTGCTGCAATTTTTTTTATGAAATTTAGAGATATTGGGACCGTTCTTATAAATTTCGAGATTTTTTGTTTCTTTTTTTATGTTCTTATAAATTGCTTGTTTGGGTGATCTTCTTAGCTAGAGCTAAGAGTATTTTTGTGGTGCTTTTCTGCAGACAATTAGTTACATGGCAGAGCGTGTCGTGGGTACTGGATCATTCGGTATTGTTTTTCAGGTTTGTATTCCTTATTTGATCTCAATTTTTTCCTTTAGAAGAAAATATTTTTAGACCTAAAAGGTTGTGATATTTTTTTCTGTAGGCAAAGTGCTTGGAGACCGGAGAGACAGTGGCCATAAAGAAGGTTTTGCAAGATAAGCGATATAAAAATCGTGAGCTGCAGTTAATGCGGTTGATGGATCATCCAAATGTGATTTCGCTGAAGCACTGCTTCTTTTCCACAACAACCAGAGATGAACTTTTCCTGAATTTGGTTATGGATTATGTCCCTGAGACTATGTATAAGGTTTTAAAGCATTATAGCAATTCAAATCAAAGGATGCCGCTCATCTATGTGAAGCTCTACACCTATCAGGTCTGATCGATGTCATTAATCATTTTCTCAGTAACTTGTATAAAATTTTCTCATCTCTGACTGACATAAATCTGCCAATGCTTTTCAGTTATTTAGGGGGCTTGCGTATATGCATAGTGTTGCTGGGGTTTGCCATCGCGATATAAAACCTCAAAATATTTTGGTTAGTGATGTTATTCTCCTGCATGCCGCCGCCATTCTGAATGGTTTTTTTTTCATGATAAAATACTATGTTCTGCTGCAGGTTGATCCTCTTACCCACCAGGTCAAGATTTGTGACTTTGGAAGTGCTAAAGCTCTTGTAAGTTCATTGCTTTCGAAGATTGTTTGCTCTCATTTGGTCCGCATCTGTATGTATTCATCGTATCTCGGTTATGTCAAAACATCGGGGTTCAGAAAATCTGTCCAATTCAGGGGAAAGAAATGAAAGAAATTTTAGCAATTTTAATTTTTTAATTAATTAAACAGTATGAAAACCTTGGAAATTGGATGATTTAAGTGGAGGAATGGCATGTCTTACCAAATTCTGTTCCATTCATTCGTTACATGGGAAAACAAGCTTATTAGGTCAAGTGCATGCTTTGCGAAAGAAGGGATTTCTGGTAAACCGCATAGAAAGACCCATTTATAGTTTCTCAATTTAGCAGAGCAGTTGCATATTAATTTCTTTGGGGTCCTTTCCTTTTCCTTTTTTGCTTCTTTTGCCCTGAAGCGATGGTCTGATATTTAATGGTTTCTTTTCTTTTGGGATTCCTAGAAGTCTAGAAGGTGGTTTCACCATGCTTTCTGAGTCAGATGAAGAAAATATTTCTGTTATCTCTATTGAGATTTTTCTTTCCTGGGTTTACAGTTTCAGAATCTCATATTGCTTATTAAACTAATCTTCTCTGCGAACTTAAATGGTTTTACCTTAACGTCTATGCTTTTTCCTCAATACATAAACATGTTATTCTCAGGTGAAGGGCGAAGCTAACATAGCCTACATTTGCTCTCGTTACTATCGGGCTCCAGAACTTATATTTGGTGCAACAGAATATTCAACATCAATTGATATTTGGTCAGCTGGTTGTGTTCTTGCTGAGCTGCTTCTGGGCCAGGTTTGTGTTTTTCCAAGTCTGGCTTATCCTGATTATCAACTTACACTTGCTCATGTTCCCCTTGTGCAATATCATTGTTCTTGTACTCCAGCCTCTTTTTCCTGGAGAAAATGCTGTTGATCAGCTTGTAGAGATTATCAAGGTATGAATCAACAGTATTTATATTACTCATTTATGAAGTAGAAATTTGAGCAATGATATGGCAGCCTTTACCTTATATACGACTTTGTTACACAGGTTCTTGGTACTCCAACTCGAGAAGAAATACGGTGTATGAATCCAAACTACACTGATTTCCGGTTTCCCCAAATTAAAGCCCATCCATGGCACAAAGTATGGCTGTTCCTGCTGTATATCGTTTCTCAGTGGTCTATAATTAAATTTGTTTTTTTTTTAATCAAGAATAATCTTTTTTCAGGTTTTCCATAAGCGGATGCCTCCTGAGGCCATTGATCTTACTTCTCGACTACTTCAATACTCGCCAAGCCTTCGATGCACAGCTGTACGTTTGATTTATATTGTTCTCGCGGAATTTTATTGTTTTATATGATACTTAAATAGCAATGCTGAACAACAAAATAATCTTTGCTGTTAATTTAGTTTTAGATTTTTTTCAACTACTTTTCTACTATATTTGTCAGTGATGTACTGGAATTAATATTTATGTGATTGCAGCTCGAAGCATGCGCCCACCCTTTCTTTAATGAGCTTCGGGAACTCAATACTCGGCTGCCAAACGGTCGCCCTTTCCCCCCTCTTTTTAATTTTAAACAGGAAGTACGGTTTCTAACTTCTCTTGTTTCTTTCCCTACTTTTAGACTCCAAAATTAGGGAATTCTACACGGAGTTCTCTGGTTCTTAATTATTTGACAGAATCTCTATCATTGTTTTAAATCTGAAACTTGATAATTTTTTCCTGTTGATTATTATATTGTACTTGTATTTGCTTCAAATTCACGCATTGCAACTATTGGAGTTAAGTTGGCATAAATTATATTTCAACAAATTTCTGCCCACGTTAAAATGGTATTGATAACTTGTTCTACAATGGTGCTGAAGCAGAATTAACTTGGTAAAAGCAAACCCAATGCTTAGGTATTGGAACATCATGTGTTTGCATTTCAAAAGCTTGCATTGCCATTAACGTGACATCAACAAAAGCTCATTCAACCTGAAATTCTCACTGGGCAGTTATCTGGAGCATCTCCTGAGTTGATCAGCAAGTTGATACCAGAGCATATTTGGCGGCAAGCTGGTGCAAGTCTTCCTTTCCCCCATCATGCTGCAACGTGATCGTTGGCACAAGAGCAATAGCTTTCTGTTTTATATTTTAGGGGCGTTTCAACCCAAGTAAGTGGGTCTTGACATCCCTTTATGATGGTGTATCATGTATAGTGGCTACTTGATTTAAGAGCAACGTCAATTGTATCGGTCTAGTATTCCTTGTAGTTAAAATAAGTTTCTTCCGTGTTTGTACATTTGTTTTGGTTGAACTCGGGATTTCTAAATGTAGGAGCAAATATGATCGTTGTGTTATTGTCTAGCTTAGCAGTTTTTTTCTTTGACAACTTAGTGCAAGGATTCCTTTGTTTTTCCATTTGTTTCCAAACTTGGGCGTGTTATGTTTCTTCTTCCACATGCAAGCTGTACCATTTCGATTTACCTAATTCTGCCCTGCATCTGAGAAGAATCCATATTCCGTAGTGTGCTTTAGTTGGATCTTATCCACTGTGTCTTTTTAACATGTGAAATACAATTGTGTAATATGAATTGTTCTTTATGTTTGCTAAACAAAAACGTTCGTGATTCCAAAATTTGGACTCTGTTAGATTGATTGGAGACGATATATCTTAAATTCTTGAATTGCTTGGGTTTACAAAGTTGAAGTTAATGTTATATTCATTTCTATCATATCGAATTATGTAATTTCAATGTTAATTCGGGTGAATTTATAAATCGCTATCACCTTCCAAAATAATATAGTAGAAGATAGCATAGAAAATTAAGTGATTATTTTGAAAAGAAAATGTCAATGTTTATATTTCTAATATATATCATATAATATAAATTTATTCTTACTACGTTTTTATATATTTTCTTTAGTAAATCGTTCTCTCTTTACAATTTAATGTATTATTTTATTCAACTTAAAATTTATTCTAAACTTCAATTGCAAGTTATTTTTTGTTAAAAAAAAATCACAATAAAATATACTCATAAAATATTTACCAAATAATACTAGTTTTATTGTTATACTATCACGTTATAGTTTGTTGACACATATACTTTCATTAATAAATTTTCTAAATAATATATATTTATCACCTTATATATGTTACTAGGTAAAATGATTGTGGAATAATACTGGATTTTTTTAATTTTAATAATATTATATACACAAAAATTCTTAAAAGACGGTCTCACGGATCAATTTCGTGGGTCAAATATTTTATTTGATTCATTCATGAAAAAGTATTATTTTTTATGCTAAGAGTTACTTTTTATTGTGAATATTGGTAGGGTTAATTCGTTTCACGGATAAAAATTCGTGAGACCGTCTCCCAAGAGATTTCCTCTATTATATATTATTATAGTTATATATATCTTATTATATATAGAACGCAATTTGCAGACCAAATTTTGCGAAAGAAAAGAGAATTTACGAAACACTCCTCTGCACGACCATACTATTAGGGTTGGTTTCATTGTCTGCACATTTCCTCGTAACTAGCAACTCCGTCCGCCTCCATCCGCGCCGTTACACCGCAATGGTAACCCCTTCTGTCCGTTTTGAATTCTGTTGTTATACACATCATCGTCACTAACTTGTTTTTTTTTTTTTTATGCTTGTGATAATGTTTGAAAATAGGCTTCGGAGAAGAAACTATCCAACCCGATGAGAGAGATCAAGGTTCAAAAGCTGGTCCTCAACATATCTGTCGGTGAGAGTGGAGATCGCCTCACTAGAGCAGCTAAGGTAGCTCTCATTCGCGGATGATTTTGTATATACATCCAATCATTAGTCAATGTTGTCTTCTTTTTTTTTCAGTAGTTCATTGCCTAGCTTTTTGTCCATAGGTGTTGGAGCAGCTCAGTGGCCAAACCCCTGTTTTCTCTAAGGGTAATTCTCTTTCAACTAGTGTTGAAGAGCATTTTAGGTTCCTGTTGTGGATCTTGAATTTTAGAACGACTTAAGTTGTTCAAGTGTTAGTGCAAAAAAAAATCTTAGGGTGCTTTTGTGTTGACCATGTGAAATAAATGATTTGAATCCATGCTTTAAATCCATTGTGACTTGTCCCTGTTTAGATATTTTGAACAGGGGGGATGTTAATTTCCTCCCATTTTATGCATTTGTACCACTGGATTTCAAATCCTCTGAGATGGGTCATGTGAACTAATCTCTCAGGACTCAGATCCCTCAAATCCAAATGGAACCTAAGACATTTTAAATAGTATTTCAACTTCAAAAAGATTGGTTACATTTTCTTGTTTGTTGGTGCATGTGGCTATTGCCAAGTTTTTCATTGTGATACAGGATTGTAAGTAAAACTTGAAAGATTTGAAAATGTTCCAGATAACCTAAGGATAGCTATGTGGGGGATTTTGTCAAGATTGTTGAATTGAGTTACGATTGTAATGTCTTACTGACCTCTTTTTTAATGGGTTGAGCATTAGGATATGAATGAATTATTCTCGAGTATGTCTGGTAAAGTTGCGACCTTTGGTTTCTATTGTGATATGATTGTGTAAAGTGGCATGCAAATACTGGATTTGGTATGTAAAATCAATTATCTGGTTCTCATCTCACCTCTAGGTTCAACTTGAATGTTCGTAAATGCTAAAAGGTTATCTCCAAGCACGAGCTCTGGAATTCTCATGCCTTATGTTTCATATAAGCTGATAAAAAATCTAATATCAATAATTTAACGTGCATGAAATTTTATGTTGTATACTCATGAACTTGTTAATCGTCTTAATTCTGTATTTGGATTTTTTATTATATTTTACTAATATAGTTTTTTTGTTTGACAGCAAGATACACTGTGCGGTCATTCGGGATCAGGCGTAACGAAAAAATTGCATGCTATGTCACAGTAAGGGGTGACAAGGCAATGCAGCTGCTTGAGAGCGGGCTGAAGGTCAAGGAGTATGAACTGTTGAGAAGGAACTTCAGTGATACTGGTTGTTTTGGCTTTGGTATTCAGGAGCACATTGATCTTGGAATCAAGTAATCACATCTGCCTTGTTTATGTTTACAAATTGTCTTGTTTTATATTTACAAATTGTCAGTGCCGCATCTTAAACCTGCCCCCAATATAAAAGTAAACAATGTTAGAGCTTTTCCCTAAAAAGTTTTATTGCAATATATGTTTTGACATAGAAACATGTTCATGTATTATGGAATAAGCTGTTTTATGAAATGCTTTCTACCCTCTCCCTGGAAAGATGAAGAGCTTTATTTTAATGGGAAAGAGTAAAGAATGGCAACTTGCTAAACTGTGTGTTATAGTTTGTTTTTTCAGAAATTGTATGCCTGAACTGTGAAGAGGATTCTTATCATCTGTAATTGAGGAGCTTTATTTTAATGGGAAAAAGTAAAGAATGGCAACTTGCTAAACTATGTGTTATAGTTTGTTTTTTTTCAGAAATTGAATGCCTGAACTGTGAAGAAGACTCTTATCATCTGTAATCGAGGCATGCCAATGTTTTGCATTGGTTGTTTATTCTTTATATTTCACAGAACATTTGTTATATTAGGTCAGGTCAATATGATTCGGACTTAAATTGGAAATTTGCTTTCACCAATCACCAGGACGACTGCTTAAATAGTCCATTAAAGGATTTATTGCCCTTGCACCAATGTTACCCTATTAATTATGCATTTACTATTTCTCCAGGTATGACCCTTCAACTGGTATTTATGGTATGGACTTCTATGTTGTTTTGGAGCGACCTGGTTATCGAGTGGGGCGACGTCGTAGGTGCAAGTCTCGTGTTGGGATCCAACACAGGGTCACGAAGGAGGATTCAATGAAGTGGTTTCAAGTGAAATATGAAGGTGTTATCCTCAACAAAGCGTCCAATATTGCATCCTAGTTGGAGAATATACGTTTGGTTGCCAAAAGCACGAGTTATTGCAATTTCTCATCTCCATATCTGTTTCTTTTTTACTGTTAGAAATCTTATTTTTCTCAAATATTTCACCATACATCTATTGTACCTGTTCGATCAGATCATTTTGGTTGAATTTCTGGTTTGCAGTCCAAAATTTGCTCTGTTAAGAGAGGACATCATAATTTGGTGTTATGGCATTGCGTTCAATTTACTATAGGTCATCTATGATTTCGTTGTGTTGGTTTATTTGTTGATCCCTTCTTTTATCTATAAATCACCAACTCAAAGCCAAAATAGGTTTGACCATAGTTCCCTATTTTTTTTTTTGAAAAAACTCGTGGTTTTATCTTTCAATGGAAAGTGTTCTGGGTTAGTTTTTTATTCCAATTTGTTTATGGTATGAACTAATTATAATTCTGATTTAGTCCTTTATTTTAGATCCTAGTTTGTTTTAATTTCGGGTTTTGATTTTCAAATTGAAGTTGGCTGATATGATTATGGTTGGGATTTTTACGAAACAATTTTGAAGCTGGTTAATGATTTGATTCTATCTTGTTCAAGTCTATGTGATTGAGTGTTAACATGAATATATAATGGGGTGTGAATCTTTTTAATTTGTATATTTTCTAGCTGATTTCACACTAAAAATGTTACTTTTCCGCAAAACGAATTCTCATTCAAACATATTTGTTACGGTAAATTTATGTTGCTCTCCCAAATAAATATACAATCATATTATGTTTAGTGCAACAATAATATGTAATAAAATTATATAACTCTACATACTGTTAAAAAGTTACATCCTTAATTAAGCCATATTTCCAAAAATAATGTTTGATATACTTTTTAAATACATAATAATATACTTCTTATTATGGTCATATTTTAAAAATTAATATTTTTTGCAAGAACTTCAAACCAAACCGTATTTGGTCAACTTTCAAGGTCGAAGAACCAACTCTTCACGGAATCAAGGTTTGTTCTTTCTTTTTCAGTAGAAGCAAAGGCAGAAAAAAGGCATTCCACGCCACTGATCTGATTTCATGTTTGCTTACTTTAAAGATAGTCTAGACATTTTTACTTTAGAAAGATAGTCACGAGATTCTTTGTATTTAATCGGTTGAGCAGATGAGTTCCAGTAATATTTTACTCGAGTTCGACTGGAAATAATTCAACTACTTAGCTCAACTCGACTCAAGTTGTTGTTTTCAAACTCGACTCGAAAATATATCAAGTTAATCGACCTCAAAAAACTAGATTTCATACTTTTTAAAAATTTTTAAATATATTTAATTTATATAAAGTAATCCCTCCTGCATAAACCTACGCTACCAAACAAAGCTTATGTTATTATCGGGTGACACGAAATATCAACGGTCTAAAGTGTGAATCAAACTCCAAAAAGCGTGCAAGGCAAATATACGCACTTCAAGACACGCGCCACCTGCCAATATTCACATTCATTCTAGATTCTTGCCAAACCAAATGGCTTTCGTCTTGCCATCTCATCATTTCCCCATTTTTATATTTCTTACGCTGATTTTTCTCTCCGCATAAATTTTGGAAAAAGCGTATTTTCTTTACTTCAGATTGTTTTCATTCCCTGTTTCTGGAAATAAAAATCCAGCATTTTTTGAGTTCTTGCGTGCATGCTGTGTTGATGGCTCAATTATTATCATCAGTGTGCACAGATATACTGAAATTCCAAAACCCAGTTCAGATTTTTTGTTCGACAAACAGATACCCTTTGTTGGGTAAACAGAGCGTGAAGTGGAACAAACATGGAGGGAAAAGAAGAAGTCATGGCAGGACGAGGGTTACATATCAAGATTCTGCGTCTTTTGAAGATATTGCAGATGATTATTATGCTCTACTCGGGCTGGTAATTGAATAAATTGATGTAATTTGAAAATCTGATTTGTTGTGAAATAGATAAAAACATGAAGCTTTGGTGTTGTTCCGTTGCTGTATCTTTAGTCACGAGTGTATGAGTCACTATTGTGTCAGGAATTAGTCTTTTATCTGCAAAAGTTTTCCTAAATTCTTGGAGAAAACCATTGGATGAGTTTCATTTGTTCTCTAGGTAATGGTATGAAACATGTTACAAAGGTGATGAATTTATTGGAAGTTAAGAAATTCGCCTGACTTGATTCGGAGTTTTTTGGACTGGTGAATGATGTATTATTTTCGAAACTACATTTTAGGGGAGAAAAGAAAAAAAAACCATCTTGGAAATAACTTTGTACTTGTATCATAATTGAAGAATGGTGATTGCATCTGTATCAATGTTTGAAAACAAATGCAAAATTCGGAAGTTCAATTTTATGCGCAGCTATATGTTTTTGTTTCACTAATTTTGTGTTTACTCGAGCTTACTTGGTGTTCATTATTTAAAACTGTGTCTGCTCTATATTTTCGTGTATTTAATATCATGCTTGATACTCTATTTCTTTGGAGGCCTATTTTACCAGCTTCCAAATGCGACCCAAGAGCAGATAAAAAAAGCATATTATAATTGCATGAAAACTTGCCATCCAGACTTGAGTGGTGATGATCCTGAAACCACAAATTTCTGTGTGTTTATAAATGAGGTTTATGAGGTGAATTCTTTTCCTGTGGACTCCTTCAAAACTTTGAGCTAGTTCTTGGACCTCATTCATGCTTAGAATTGCTTGTTCAGGTTTTGAGCGATCCTGTGCAGCGAATGGTTTATGATGAAATTCATGGATATTCTTTGACAGCAATTAATCCTTTTTTCGACGATTCGAGCACAAAGGATTATGTCTTTGTTGATGAGTTTAGCTGCATAGGTATGTTTAGAGTCTGCAACTTTAGCTATTATCGATTTATTTCACTTATGTTGATTTAGGTTTCTATAATTGATTCATATAGTCAAATAGGAAAACAAAATTGGAGGGAGGCGAATAAACCGATTCTTCATACATTCGTTTTAAACCATTTCTTAGGTTGCAAGAATTGTGCCAATATGTGTTCGAGTGTATTTGCCATTGAAGAAGATTTTGGAAGGGCCAGAGTTTACAATCAGTGCGGGACAGGTGAATCTGTTCAACAGGCAGTCGAGAGCTGGTAGGTTCAAGGTCCATCATAATAATTCTACCCATTTGTTTGGGGTGTTTCCGTCTACTTCAGTAGAGTGTATCTAGAAAGAGTGGAGGTTTTAAGATAACTGATACTTCTATCTTCATTTCAGCCCAGTTGATTGTATCCACTGGACATCGGCTGCTCAGCTATCATTGCTCGAAGATGAAATGAGAAGAGTTGAAAGAGTAAATGTAAGAATTAAGAAATCACCACCTCCCAAGAAATTTTGAACTTGGACCTGCAACTTTTGTTGATATAATTATCTTTTTTCTTGGATGGTATTTAGTCTCGACAAATGTGATGAACATCAATTTATATAAACTGCTAATTTCATAAATTTGAAACCGTGTATCAGGTCGCCTTGATGCTCTCCGGAATGGGCTCAGCGTCCATTGATGTATTTCGCATGGTAAAACCATTTGTAATAATCGCTTTGAGACGAGTGGCAATGTCAAACAAGTCATTTGAATGCAGTCGAGTTCCTTAATAGTTGAAATTGCCATGTCAAAATAACCGTTGACATTTTTTCCTTTGAAAATAGTATCTTACTCAATATATTAATCCTAGTTGCTCTGTAATTAATGGTGCAGGCATGCTCTAGATGGGAAAAAAGACAGATCAAAATCTTGGTGAGATTACTACAGCAAAGTTCAGAATGTTTTATTCTAAAATGTGAACGAGGGATATGATACTAGATATGAAGAAAAAAAATGTTTTGCTTCCTATTCCTGGATAAGAAATGTTTCTTTTCTGGCTATTCAAGAATTTATGAACTAATGAATCACATGTATCAAGAGTGGTTTATTGAGCAAACAAGCAAACATGTCATTTTTTTTTCTGCAGGGAGATGCTAAAACAAAGATGATGAAACAGAAAGATTCTGATAAAACTCAATCATTTTGGGACAACCTTTGGGGAAACCCCAAAAGGAAGTATAATAACCAAGGTAAGGCTATCGATATAAACGCTACCCTATCGCTTGCGTAGATTAAACATGCCATCAATTTCCTATGAAACATCCAAATCTCTACCATTTCTTGAGGAACTGGAAGCCAAACTCGAAGGTCTTTTCAAAACTACTTATTTTCTTGGAAACTTGTTTGATTCTTACTTTCCTTACCTTCCAACAAAAATTATAGTAGAGTGTGTAAATAGTCTTGAATCAATTGTTTAACAAAAGAAGGTTTTTGTTGTGGCTCAGCTTCAGAAGAGGAAATGGAAGAGAGGGCATCGCGAGCAGCTGCAGCAGCTCGCCGATGGAGGGAATATTCAAGAAGAGGCGTCGACAAAGCCCCCACCCGCAAACTTCCTGAAGCTGTCTCCAATAAGGAGTGGTAAACAGATTAAATTGACATTGATCTTTCATGTGTATATTTTATTTTTATATAGTTACAAGTATTTCACATTCTGCTTGATTCAAATTCGTAATGTATATTGTATGCGAAAGTTTATAAAATCTTGTACACTCTGCTGAAAGATTATCAGAATCGTACACAGATTTGATGTTGAAAAAGGAAACGAAAACATGAATGGCTAGCACTCCTACACTCTGCTAGGATTCCACGGTTAAATTAAATTTATGCTTCCAAAGGATGAAATTGTTTTATATAATTCAAGTTGTATATGTTCTATATAACTTGTGGATGATCTAATGGTTATGCTCTATACTTCTAGGTTCTCACATGCATATACACTGCAAAAAAAATATATCAGTTAGCTGACGGTTTTTAATATTATTTGTATGTTATTATATTTGTCTAAAAATTTAAAATAACGACCGAGAATTTTCGTGCCATCAAAATTTGCACGCTGATCCATCCTAATGTAGGAAAATCTTTATTCCGAGTGCTTATCCAAAAGAGTGTATGGTGAAAATGAACCCGAGAATCATTTTTGTTAATAGAAGAGAAGATATGTCCACTCTGAAAAACAAGAAAAGAAGATATCATGCTATCCACGCTGGCATAACTTTTTAAGGTGGCAGCACCACGAGGATACGTGGCAGCAATTCATAATAGAATATATTTTAGTAATTATAAAATCTTTAAATTATGTAATAATCACAAAAACCGATATTAATTATTAGGGCATCCAAACTTTCTCAAAAAGTCTTCTACGTTTCATTCTCCTACGTTTATTTTAATAAATATTAACATTCAATATTTATAGATTTATTATCCAATCATCCATTTTTTTTTTCATTTTATATTAAAAAAATATATTTTCAATTTTATTTAAGCTTTTAAAAATTATTTTTAAAAATAAATAATAAAATTATTTTTAATTTTTTGTTATTTAAAATTATTACATCTTATTTTACGAGTGTAATATATTTAAAATTAAATTTTCATTATAAAATTGAAAGAACACTTATACTTAAAAACAATATTTAAATTTTAAAAATAAGATTCTATAAATGATTGTGTATTCCAAAAAAATTTCTAAAAAATCCTCTGTAATTTTAATCTATTTCGGATAAAAAAATAAGATTCTAGAAATAAATATTTCAAATGAAATTGAGACTATGAAGATATTTATTACGTTCGTATTTTTGAAAGCCCAATTGATGCGACGATGTGGGTGTCAATTTGAACATCAATATAGATGTAAAATATTTAATAGTCGGCAAAATTTTATATATACACACACACACACACGTACGTATACAAATCTTTGGAAAATATTAAAATAAAAAGAATTAATATTTCTTGCTTGCACCTTTCTAGAAAATGCTCTCAATTGAGTTTGACTTCGGAACGTCGTTAAAAGTGACATCTTCAGTCGGTCAGTCCTCGTCCAATACCTAAAATTCTTTTAACATTATTCCACTTCATTATTCTACTATTCTTGTCACTGTGTAATCAATCAAACAATGGGCCAATCCAAATTAAATATTTCTATAAAATTTCATATAGAATCGAATTGTACCCAACCCATTATCAAATGCACTTAATAATTAAAGTTGAATCTCGAAATCTCGTTTATTGACGTGATTTTACCCATTTTTTTAACATTTTCTTTTATGATTTAACCACTGTTTGCTCAAATGAAATTAAACAAGAGAGACAGACAGAGATACAAAATTGTTGCAATTTACAGTGGTCATCTGACAGTGGAAGCAACAGTGTGAGCCCAAAATCTGAGATGATCTTTCAACTCCATTTCATTGCCAAAAGCTGGAATTCTCCAATCCATCAACGGGTTCTTTTCATCTCCCGAAAATTCCCATGCTTCCGAAAGATAAGGCCTCGAGACTGATACCTTGCAAGAGCTTTTATCAGATTCCTCCGTGCTGTTTATTCCAAGTCTTTGAAGCCCTGGAATTATCGAAACCAGTCTGGAATTCTTATCCTCTTCAGAAAACACAAATCCCAGATCCATAAATCCCTTTAATTCCTCGAATTCAAGCTCTGATAAGCTTTTACCGCTCCCTTTTCTCCCCATCCTCGGCCTCCTTTTCTTCCCTTCATGAACGGACGGCTCTGTGTGAGAGAGGTAGACCCGAGATCCTTTCCGGTTAGTCTCGTATCCGTTGCGAGTATAAATGATTGCCTGCTCTTCTTTTTCTTCCGGGAATTCTCCAATTTCTTTACCTGAGAGTATAGTCTGCAGCTGAGGAACAAGAACTGAATCCGGAGAGGGGGAACCAGACGAATCAGAGCAATCTTTCGAACTCAAAAACTGGTCACTCAAAGATTTTCTCATCAGGGTCTTGATGGGCTTAAGCTTTGGTTTTTCAAAAACCATATCTTCTTCTGCTTGAACTTGAAGAACTGGACTTGTTTTCACTGTAAAGCAAGAGAGCTTCTTCTCTGAGAGAACTCCACATCCAAACCAGTAAGAATCGAAGAGATTCAGCAGCACTGTCTCTTCATCAGACATTTTTTGTCGGTTCCTGAAACTATGTTCAAGGAATGAGTGAAGAATAAGAATTTGAAATATTGTCAGATCTTGTGATGAGCAAGGGAAGCCGGCTATAATTTTATATATATACTACAATCAGAGATGCTTTTACATTTTTGACCCTCAATTTGATTTTAAATAATAATAATAATAATCATGAAATATTAATGGAATATTGTGTACAAAAATTATATAACATTTATTTATTTTTTGTTAATTAGTTCATACATCTCTTTAATGCTGAGGTAGCAATTATTTAATATGTTTTTTTAGTAAAAAAAAAAACATGTTTTTAAAATTCAAGTGTGAATTTGTCAGAGTCCACACACTTGATTCTACGCGATTAAAATTTTTTTAATAAAAAAAACTACAAAACGAGGTGAACATTTGGTTTATTTATTATTCTTATTATTTTAATATTAGTATTATTATTTTTTATTTAAAATGTTGTGACCGAATATTGGAAAGTGTGGCCCAATTTTATTCTTAAAGTCGACGAATCATTTAGCTCACATTTTCCATCAGATCCACGCGTTTCATTATCGTGCCATTCATTCTTACCAAAAATTGGCCACACTTGTCCTATTCTCAACCTATCATAACAATAAATCGAAAACCCAAAAAAAAAAAATCAAAAATAAAATCATAGTAACTGAAATCACAAAAATTCAAATTTTGATTTAGCTGCTAATCAAAACCTGAAAATCCGGTTCAGGGTGATATTTTAATGTTTCAAACCGCAATGGTTATACCAGAATCTAACCATTTATCTCTGGTTATTTTTTGGAATTAAACCGAAAACATATAACCACAACATGAAAAAAAATAATCAATATTTCAATCAATATGTAACCATATATGTATTTTTTTGAAATTCTACTGTTGATGTCTGAAAAAATTGGATGAGTTGAGTGAACAATTTTTTGGACAGGAAGTGTCATTCTTTGTGTATTGACCTGGGAGGGAGGATGAGCCTGGATCGGGTGGTCTGCACAAACTCAAACAAGAAAATGTTAGTGGACATCGTAATGGTTTTCCACGTAGTCATTTTAACGTTCAAATCAGTAAAGTATTCATACAAAGAAAAAGAAATATTTAAGAAAATGAATATAAATAGTGTTTGTGAGAATGAATTGAGCTCCCTGTATTTTACTTTTGCTAAGGTATTTATAAGGTACCGAAGTTGGTGATTCTCTCGGGATTCTCGTGTATTGGCCATGATGTAAGGGCATAGGCCATGTTATAGTTTGGCCACGACTTGTAAACATGGGAAGTCCCCGATGGATTGACTCAATTTCCCGGGTACTTTACCTTGCTTGGCAGTGAAGACTCCAAAATGTTGCAAGTTTCCGAGATGTTAAGGGCTTCCCTGCCTTATCAGACACCCTTCTCACCAGAGCATTATCATTCAACTATGTCTCCCTAAGTACTCTGCCTCCGAAGTGTTACAAGTGTCTGGGATGCCAAGAGTGTCTTTGCCTGGACAGACACTCTTTTTACTCGGGCTCATCTTCCACCTAGGCTTCCTTTCTCATCCAGAATCCGAGGATGACTCGGGCACTTCCTGAGACATCATCATCTACCAAAACACAAACTCCTATGAAATCTTCTAATAAATCAATTTTGTTAGGCAAATATCTGACTCGACGTGACTTATGAAAAAATATTAAAATTTATATAAGAAGTATTACTTTTTACTGCATGTATGTATCGAATCGATCCATTTCATGATATCCAAAACGAGAATGACTTTGCTCGAAAATGCGATGTGTCATATACGGAGTTTACATCTTTTTAAAATTCCGATAACATTGGAGATTGAGACATAAACTACACTATGGAGACAAAGGCAATCGTATCAAGGGTGTCAAAAGTGTGCACACTCTATGCGAAATCCCTCCAAGTATTAGCTACCCACGAGTTAAATGGTCACGAATTCACGTGTTAGTCCAGATATTTATATTTTATAAAATGCTTTAAAATTTCATAAATTAAATTATTAATTTAAACGTACACAACGTTTATACCATATTACTAATTATTATATAGTAATGGAGTGACGTTGTATAATGACATTTGGTTTCTTTTAAGTTTTATTATGTGACCTTTTAGTTTTTTAAAATAAAATGTTCCTAAATCAATTTTTAATGTCCAATTTGTATTTTTGTTATTTCGCAACATACCTTTATCTGATTATCTCTAATATTGGTTAAAAAAATATTATTTTATTTATTTTTATCTTTATCTCTCGACACATTTCATATATTCTAAAATATCCCTTATTTTAGTCAATATATTATATACATAATTGCACCTTTCAGAATATTAGAATTTCATACCTGAATCAAATCGTAAATTATTCTCCAATAGTATGGCCCAACTATATGGGACTTGCCCAAAAATATGTTGGGCCGATAGCTAAACATCCAACATAATCGAGGAGCGGCCCGAAAAATCCAAGAACTCAATAAATCAAATCAGCTTCACATGCATTAGTAATTAATGTGCTGCTTGTTAAGTTTTATTTTTTAAAATAAAACTGGTTAATATGTTTAGAATTAAATATTATATTTTTTTTTTACATTTCCAAAATATCATATTTTCTCTATTATACGTCCTCACGTTGTTCGCTCTAACATATCTTAGTTTTTCTTAATTATTTAAGTGAATATGGATAGTTCCGAATTTTCCACATTATTTACATGAACGAATGTAAAAGCACGAGATCAGTGGCGGGGACAGAAATATTACTCTGTCCTAGTTAGAATTTTAAACTCTAAAATTGCTAATATAATATTATTCTAAAATTATACAAAATTTGCATATAAATATTTTTTAAAAAAATTTGGTCACCCGGGCTTGTGGCTCCGCCAGTGCACGATACGTCGAGGATTTCAAAAAAAAAAAGTATCTTCTTTTCTCTCACAATTTTGATAATTATACTAATTCATATTAAATTGATTGAGTTAAGTAACACACATGGTTTCTTAGTTGTATAAATACATATTTATTGAATCATACAATCAGTCTACGAAAAAAAAATTAATTAAGATTTGTTAAATTAATATAATTTACATCGATTCTATAGTCAATATTAGTTAAGGAATATAAAATATAGTTTTATTTAGTTAGTAGTAACCTACATTCATCCACTTGACAATTAATTATTATTTATTATATAATACAAAAGTCAAAATTGAATAGTCAACTTCAAGAGCATCATGCGGAGCGAGACGCGGTTTCTTATAACCATTGCCTATACAAATATATTGTTGATTAAGAAATCAACTAATATGCTATTAAATAGTAA
Organism: Primulina huaijiensis; assembly: GCF_012295235.1. Lineage (NCBI taxonomy): Eukaryota > Viridiplantae > Streptophyta > Magnoliopsida > Lamiales > Gesneriaceae > Primulina > Primulina huaijiensis. Next base: position 21,665,800 of record NC_133316.1, read on the forward strand.
TTATTCATCTCTAATTAATTTCGATCAAGAGCTCTATCCCAATTTTCATTGGTAAATGTATATAATGACATAATTAATGCGGTGAAATATCATGATAATTTTTTTTAATCTAGAATTTATTTTTTGTTATCAAATTTCAATAAATAAATTTGTGTGAAAATGATAACCCTTTTTTATATTTCATGTGATAAAAGTTATTGGGTGATGCCAAATAATTGGCAATTACATTTAAAGGCAACTTGTGAAAATGCCATTTCCACCATATTGTAAACAGCCTTTTTCTACAACTTATAGTGCATTATATCACATGGGGTTTTTTTTTTTAAAAAAAATCTATTAATTTGTTTAATTTTGCGTTTTGTTCAATTAAGTTTTAAAATTTTGGTTGTAATATAATAACTTTTAATTTCCGACTACTATGACTGAATTGCTGGCATGATTTTTGACAAGTCGACAATTTTAAATATCACGTCATCATTTTTCGGTGTCATATCAATAATTAGAGTAGGTCTTTTGTGAGACAGTCTCACGAATCTTTATCTGTGAAACAGGTCAACCCTATCGATATTCACAATTAAAAGTAATATTCTTAGCATAAAAAGTAATATTTTTTCGTGGATGACCCAAATAAGAGATCCGTCTCACAAAATACGACCCGTGAGACCGTCTCACACAATTTTTTTTCCAATAATTATTCAAAAATAGTCTAAAACTAAAATTAAATTTACCAAAATCAAATTTTGAAACATTAGTATACCAAAACCTAAAATTGAACAATTTAGACTGGAAAATACTAATTTTCTCAATATTAATGATCTTTTTGAAAAATACGGTTTTTTTTAGATGAACTGATTTATATTATATAACATATATTAAATATTATAAAGTTAAAATGCTGAAAAATCCAAATATCAAAATATAAACTTGTGGAAGAAAATCACAGACTTGATTTTACAATTACCTCATATAATTTATAAAACATGTATATATAATAAACTTTAATAATTGCGTGAGTGATGGGCCCTCGTAAATGTCTAGAAAAATAATAGTATTCCAATCGGAATTATTCAAGTTCTTTTTTTATTGAATTGGGTTTCACGTCCATAATAAATTACTCTCATCGCCAATCTGTCAAATGACCACCCCATATTAATATTTATAAAACCCTATACTGATCACCACCTCCTCCACCCCCTCCGCCACCAACTCCCCGGCAGCCCTCCACCACGACAACTGCCGTCTCAGCCTTCCCCACCATCTACCCGCCCACCCCATCTCATGCAAGATACATATATATTATAAACACATGCATACAGAAGCAGGACTTAGCTAAACGGATACGTGTTGTCTTTTCACGAGCTAAAAGGTTGTCTCTCTTTATAGATAGGATAATTTTTTATCTTACAAGAAACTAATGGAAGAATGCTACGATCATGAGTCTGAAGAGGATGTTAGTGCTAAAACTCGAGAAAACATAGGTGCTTCTCCACTGTCTGGTGACGAAGAAGCTTACCTCCCTTCACCAAGAAGAAGGTTCGATAACATAAAATTTGCGGTTTTTTCATTCGATCTGTAAGTTAATTAAAGTACATTTGGGGTTAATTTTTGCTTTGAATTTTGAATGCGCAGTGGAAGGAGGGGTGCACGAAAGAGAGTGGTGACAGTGCCGATTTCCGGCGGCGGTGATGGATACCGGAGTAGAGGAGAGGTCTATCCCCCGCCGGATTCTTGGTCGTGGAGAAAATACGGGCAAAAGCCCATTAAAGGGTCACCTTACCCCAGGTAATTAGTAAAGTAATTACTAATTTTTCTGGAGTTTTAGTTTTATCGAATTCAAGATTATTCAACATGTGGTTGCCGGCGGGAAGTAGGTGGCTGTGCGGTAACATCTCATTCATTGAATGATTTAATGACTTACGGATATAGTGGTTGAACACATAATATTAACTCTGTTTAAAATTTATATCATATAATAAATATTTGAAATTTACATAAAACATATTTATAATTTAATATATGATAAAATCTAATTTTTGGTATAGATTAAAAATGATATTGTTTTACTCATGTTCGACTACACCAATAGGTGCATGTGCTCTTGATTTGTGTTTTTAGTTAGTGCCCACTTTTTTGTGTCTCTTTTGTGAAAGAGAAAACAAATGAAAAAAGTTCAAATGATGGGAGCATTCACTGATTGGCACTCAAAAGACGTATACATTTCTACCATTTTCATTCATATTCATGTTATTTTATCTTCACAATATAATTAATATCCATTGAACTCCTTCCTATGTATATTTTTAACACTATCAAATATCAATGCAATATCGCTTGAATCTACGTGCATTGAGTGGTAACTTGTTTATTTGATGTTCCATTTCATGTACACTATTTGTAGCAAAAGGAAATCTAGTTGTATAGAAAAAGTTTTAACCTATACTTAGTTATTTTTAACGACAGGGTATTTTAATGGTTTAACTAACCTATCCCCCTAATTTATCTCATAATTAAGTGTTTTCATTGTTTAAATTGAAATTTGAAAAATCCCAATATAACCCACAGACTAAGCTTTTTTTAACCTAAATATGTAATTCTTTTTGTTCTTCTCTATATTCTTCAATAATTCATTCGTATCGGATTCAAAATCAAAATCAATAACATATTTATCATTCTTATCAATAACATATTTATCATTCTTATTTGATATAAATCGATTGAAAAATATGTCGAATAAATTTTTTTAAATAAAATAATAAAAATATCATATATATTAAATTAAGCGATCATATAGATGAATTTAGACGACCGAATTTTTCAACAGCCCAAAAACATCGCATTTCAAAAAAGGACAGTAGGTGAGACCGCCCGTGTTTAGATGATGCCTTTATGCTTTGTGTATCAGCTGCTGACATAAAATTTGAAAATAAAAAATGATTAACCAGAGGAATCCTATCAAATAGATGAGAATTTAGTGAAGTATGCAATATATATATTATGAGAATTAAATTAAGATTGGTATGGAATGGCAGGGGATATTATAGATGTAGCAGTTCGAAAGGCTGCCCAGCCAGAAAGCAAGTAGAGCGCAGCCACCATGACCCCACCACTATACTCATCACCTACTCTTCGGACCACAACCACAATCACCCCGCCTCCAAAAACCACCGACACAACTCCCCTGCCAAGACCGAGCCCACCTCTGGTGCCACCACGTCCACTTCCCCCTCTTCCTCCACCGCCACTACTACTCTGGCCAACTTCCCTCCAACCCAGCTAGATATCGAGCTGTCTGACGACGGCTACTACTCCAAGCTTGCCGGTGAGCTCGGGTGGCTTTGTGAAATGGGGTCCACCACGATGGACGGGACCACACTGGTGGGCCCTGTCTGTGCAGGCCACCCTGAAATGGAGGCGTTCATGCCCATCGGAGAAGAGGATGAGATTCTGTTTGGTGACCTTGGAGACTTGCCGGAATGTTCCTTGGTTTTCGGCCGTGTAGATACAGCAGGCCATTTTGCGGAGGCACAGGATAACTTCTTATAACGTGGGATGTATATATAACTGGATAGTGAAGACTATTGAGAGCTGTATGTTTCGCATCATTTGTTTCTTTTTTCCTTTTTTCCCCATTTACTGTAAAGATATCAAGAAACGACGACTAGTTCCCTGATTTTGTACCAAAATAAATTTTAGTAAAATTTACCACTGCTTTTTCCACTCTGGCTGTGAATGAATACATATCGATCTCTCCAAAATTGACAATAAATAGGGTAACAATGAAACTAGCCACCAGGAATATAAATGAAAATAAGTCATCAACTCTTACGAAGATTCGAATTAATGTTGATTTGAACAAGTCTTATCAGACAATAATCACCAACATCGAATGTTCCCATGAGAGTGAAATTTGAGTATTTCAATAAAGCACGAACCTACAAACAGGGCATTTCCCCTGGCTCTTTACCCACGGCATTATGCATTCCTCGTGGAACATATGGTCGCAAGGAGTTGATGTGACAAACTCTCTACTCTTGAAATCTTCCAAGCAAACTGCACACCTTTTACCGATATCGTCTTGCATGATGCTTTTTGTGTCACTGCTGGTAGATTTGGTGCCTAGTCTCCTGATTATATTGCTTATGTGTGGGTTGTAGAGTTGTTTCCTTAGCTTATTGATGGCTTTGTTTTGATCTTCTTGACTCAGTCTCGATTCTTCCTCTGCTGAGGTTTGATAATATGGGTTGTAGTATGTGCCACTGATTACAGGAGAGGTGTTTCGGGGTCTCGGAGGATACGGATCATAAGCTTCAATGAGAAGATACTGCACTGGAGCCCGAGGGAGTGCTGTTGAGGGCAAACTGCATAAAGAAAAATGATGGGAAAAAAATTTGGTTGGATACAACTTGCCTTTTCTTTTTCATTCCAAAAAGTGTTTCTGCAATTTTATTTTTAATTTTTTTTTAAAGAAGCACAGCAAAAAACTACCCAACCGGTCTCCTGCATCCCTAAAGAGATAGATGGTCGATTCACAAACACATGAATTACTGAGATTTTACCTGGCTATTCCATAATTAGATCCTCCTGCAAATATCTCCTCAGCAAACCGCCAAGGATCTCTCGGTCTCCATCTTGAATTCTTGCAGACAGAAAGGGCCAGAAAGTACCAAACACAAGTTAGGTAAATAGCTAAGAAATAAGAGTAATACAAGCGGAGTGTCTGAAAATTAGAGATAAAACCATAGATCTCCGAGCTGGAACATAGTCCAGTAAACGAGGCGTCGATCGGTTCAGGTTACGATTATTAGCGACATATTCCCTGAAATCTTGCCCAGGTTGTCGATTTTCCAGCTGCCAGAGATTGCGGGAGCTTCTACTCATGGCGACAATGAAAAATGAATTCCTAAAATGAGGAATTTGTTTTCATAACTTTGCTTTTCTTCATGTAAAGCTTTATTCTATTGAAAGATGCTCCTCTATGCGTGGATCAGTGGGGATATCAAGCAAAGAATTTGATTCTTTAAAAAGAGTCAAAGTTTTTTCTACCACCCTCTGAATTGAAATCAGAGGGTTTAGAACCAAAATAATTGATATCAACTAATATCAACGACCATAAGAGCTAACCATAAGAGCTAATCAAGCTCTTGCCATCCATCTTCTCTACCCTGGCATGAAATAATGCAAAACATTATGAAAATTAAAGAAATACCGAACAGCCCCCAACATGAAAGATTACTTCCCACCTTGCAGAACCTTATATCAATATCTTTGGGTGCAAATTCACATAAAGGATGGGAGTAGTTTCCAACAGTAAAAGGTGTATCCAAGCTCAGTTACTGTTCGTGTAATTTACCCTTGAAAAAAGTTTTAGATCCTAATAAACTCGACTGGATGTTTTTCCTAGACCATTGTTTCCAAAAATAAATTTATTTGCATTTGGATCGAAAAATTCGACATAGATTGAACACCTTTCGACTCTGAAGGGATCTCAAGATTCCAGAATTGCTTCAAAGTATATTCTCGAAATTGAAGGCAAGAGCAAAAACCATAAATATGTCGCCACTTGTGACAAAAATCTGATAGATACCAATATAAGAGACTAAAGTCAGTTCAAAGGAATCGGATAAACAAATAATTTTTTCTTAGAAAATGATCGAAAGAGATCCTTTAACCCTTAAATTTTCACGCACATCCAAATAAAGAAGTCATTTTCAATTGTTTTAAACTTACCAGGTACAACGTTACTTCATCTCCTATACCCTAGGGAAGAACTCACTGAAAAAGTTCCACCAAAGCGGCCAGATATCCCACAAGAATTTCCTTCTTGACTTTACCAGAACTCCCCACAGCTGCACATTCCTTCCCGGAAGTGATGGAACCGACTAGTGTCTCTAACAGTTATTTCTTACTTAGCAATGATTGTCATATATTTTAGAGCCGTGTGACAATCGCCACAAATCTTCACTTCTTAGTAACAATGATAGGTTTGTCAGCTTTAAGGATAATAATTGCAACTGCTACAGCAAGCTTCTCACTATGACAGAGAAGAATCTTTTCCTTCTCCTATTCAACGTCTTGGTAAACAAAATCGGACTCTGAGTCCAGCACGGCCCAACAGATCAACCATGCAGAAGTAATGATCCATCTGTGGAACGATTTTAAAGTCTTCATTCATCACACGAAACAAATGCTTCCCTTCAGTAACAAGTCCAGAATGGCTGCATGCAAACAGGAGAGCAACAAAAGTTACATCATCTGGTTTTTCACCTTCATTCTGCATATCTTGGAACAGCAAAATTGCCTTCTTCCCATATCCATGAATTCCATAACCAACAAGCATCGCATTCCATGAGACCACATCCCTCCCAATCATCTTGTCAGAGATAAGCCTAGCCTCTTCTGTCTTACCACACTTATTATTATACATGTCTATGAAAGCATTAGAGAGTGACACATCTGATACAAATCCACGAGTAACCATGTCCACATTTCCCATGCTGCAGAGCGGATAAATGAGAGCAGAAAGGTAAAAGGCCCATCATAGTTGCCAATTCAGGCTCAAACCCTGACAATTGCATCTTATGGAACACTTGCAAAGCTTCCTCTGCATTGCCGTTTTGAACACAGCCCGAGATTATGGCACTATAAGAGACAGAATCTTTTACCTGCATTTCTTCAAAGAACTTTACAGTGTAGTTCATCGACCCACACTTTGCATACAATGGAAGAAGCGTATTACACACTATCATATCCGAGACATATCCCGACTTAAATGTGTAACAGTGTATCTGTTCACCAACATTCAAATCATTCAGCTTAGCACAACCACGAATAACAGTTGCAAGCATAACAGGCAAGGAAGTCTTGCTAGGTTCCATTCTGATCTTTTTAAACAACTCTAAACCTTCTTCCATATAATCACATGTAACAAAAGCTAATATCATAGCACTCCGAGTGATCTCATTTTTTACCGCCTATGTTTCGAATAGATGTTTTGCGTGTACCAACTGCCCACATTTCCCATATATATTCAGAAGCCCAGTTCCTGCCACTGCGTCAACATGAAAATCCCTTTTGATGCAAAAACCATGAGAAGCTTTTCCTTCTCTCAACCTACATGTGTTTGCAATAGAGGACAGAATGGCCACAATAGTAGAAGAGTTTGGTTCTACACCGTTGTTCTGCATCTCCGAAACCAGCCCAATCGCATCCAAACACAGCCCGTATGATGAAAAGCCCGCGTCCATAGCATTCCAAGCCACTACATCCCTCTCAGGCATTCCATCAAACATCTCCCTCGCCTCCACCAGACAGCTACACTTCACGTATAAGTCAACCAATACGGTACACACGTAAAAATCATTTTCAACATTTTATCTTTTCACATGCCCACGAATCTTTACACACATGTCCATATCCTGCAAAGTAGAACATGCCTTCAGTACAAAAGGGTAGGTGTAGTTTGTAGGTGTGACCTCAGAATCCACCATTTCATTATACAAATCAACGACCTTTCAAAAGTTGAGGCCTTCTGCATGAAAGGTAGAAGCGCACGAGCATGTCAAGATGTGATCGAGAACCAAAATCTTCACCGTTCAATTTGAGGATACGCTGGTGAATTATTTTACCTTGTTTGAGTGCTTTTGATCCAATGCAAGCCTCAAGAAGTTGCAACCAACAATTGATCTTGGAGACCGAGCTCGTGTTCGGCATAATGCAAATAGTATTTGGTAGGCTTGAGGTTCGTCTTCACCTCTTATTGATACAAATTTAATTCTTGAATGACGTTTTCCTTTCTGTTAATCTGCATTCATCTCTCTGCAAATAACTTTATTTTCCTTTCCATTATGTCATATTGGCATGACTCGTAGTCTAAAACTTGAAAAAATATGCATGCACAGATGACAAGAAGAAATTTTAAAATCGATGTTCTTATATATCATTGTCTGCTCATAGTTTGCAATTGAGGAAAGATTCAATAAATTCATTTGATTTTTCAACAATAAAATTATAATTTTTGTCGTCTAAAATATATGATGATCATTCTCGGTTCAACAGGACCATAATTACAAACACACTCGCAAGTTTTGAACTTCTCACTTAACATATTGATTTCTAGTTCACCAATCACCATGCTAAACAGGGAGTACAGATACTTGATACAATGGGGGGTCCCCTCTTTCTGTAAGGATCTGAAATACAGGGTGGCCCTCACCCCTTATGGCATAGGAGGACCATTGATGCAGTTAGATCTAGCCTGAATAACACGTAGTTGCTGGTGTCCAAAAAAAAACGAAGAATGGAAACTTAATGGTTACTGAGAAAAAAACAATCAGCAATAGTAGTTTCAAACTTTACCATAAAATCAGTCAGTAACATAACAAGACAATAATAAACTTGCCTCTGCACCAAAAATCAAGACAACTAATGCTTTATATCCCTGAAACTAAAGTTCTTGAAATTAGTTATGTGGCTCCATGCTCTGCATAATTTCCATGGTTATGCTTGAATTCATTTCCCGAGCTACGCCCGAAGAAACTTCCATAGCTATTCACAGAAGAACTGCAGCCATTATTAAACTTCAGGATCGGCAACATGTTGCGAATGCACGCATCATCAAATTTTGGACCCTTCCCAAGCAGCACCAAACTCTCCATATATCCATCCACATGAACAGAATGAACAAATTCCTCATACGAAGAGCCACGTATTCCAAGATCCTCGACTTCAGCCCCAAGCTGATCATAAGAAACTACACGTCCGTCTTGCCGAGCGACTAAAATCTCACCATTTTTTCTAACCCACAATGGCCTCATTATTCCTCCTCCAACAATCTGATAAGTCATGACAAAATGTTTAGCCCATGACTCCACAACACCGTACTCCTTCATCACCCACACACAAAAACCAGGATCATTACCCATATGATTCCAAGAAATAAGAGCAAGTGATCCTGTATAAGCCACCACATCTTTACTTCCGAAAGATTCGAGATTCACCAGGCTAGCCGGTATCGTCATCTCCCAAAACACTTCACGACACATATCAAAGGACACAATCGAATCAGCGCCATGTTCGATAGAACTTGCAATCCAATGAGTAGCCCCATTGACGTATGCTGGGCGGGATCGATTATATATAACACGATCAAGTGCCAAATAGCTAATGTCTTGCCACAAACCGGTACTCAACCGGTATATCTCGACCTGAGGCCGCCGGTATAGGGCATCATCTGCATATGTTATTCTAACGAGCTTGTGATCACTAGAAATGGGATCGAACCCGAATCCAAAAGATTGCACAAAAGTTCCATAAGAATTGTAAATCAAATTGGGTTTTGGAAGTACAGTCGACTTTCTAATGCAGGGATTCCACAGAATGATTGTGTGCAGATAAAGTACTCGATCATCCGAGAGACACAGCAATCCGTTGCAGTTACCAATAATTGTGAAATAAGAATTTATACTCCTAAATGGGAAATTCATTGCATCGTTCCAAGAGCAGAATTCTTCGTCGGAATACAGAGAATAACACTCCGACTCCCCAAGGCAATGTCTAAGCAAAAGTAAAGATTCATCCTTTTTGGTGACAGAGGTGAAATTTAAGTGAGAGGAGATAAATTCAGGACTAGTGATCAAAGAATACCATGATTTCGAAACGCAAGTGCAGCAGATAAGGGTTTTCACTGACAATCTTTGGAGGATGTTGACAATGACACCCTCTGGTAGATAATCTGCCATTTGTGATGAGTTTTTTTAGCTGAAATTTTCAATGGGTTCTTGAAAAATGAAGCAAAAATGTTCACGATCGATCAAATAGTGGCATAAAGAATAAATTTTTCATGCATTTAGATTGCAAGTAGATAAATGTGTGCACCGATACTGCTTGCTGGGTGATTTTATAGAAACGGAACAATTGATATTTTTTATTTGTGGTCTGTCAAACTATGAAACGTTGTCTTCCCTTCGTCTTCCACTTTTGGGTATCTGACGCGACCGCTCAACCAACTTTGCCTACCGACCTCATCACAACACTAATGCATTGTGATGGGTTTTTGTACATTTTTTAAATTAAAAATAATAATTTAATAAAATGAGTTTAATGACGTTTTTATTAAACAAAAAATAGAATTCTTGTAATTTGAAAATTTGAGTATTTTTTGCTTATCAAAAATCGGACTATAATATCAAAATTAGTTATTTTAAATATCTCAAACTTATTATTAATAATAATAATATAGAAGTATAGATATATATTGTATATTTATAAATATAAAGTATGATGATATAATTAACATTCTTTAATCTATTTAGCTCCACTTTTTCACTTTTGAAAATAATTCTATTTATATTATATATTGTCCAATTTTCTGATATGTTTAATAATGTTTTCCTATTTTCTAAAGTACCATTCTTTCGAAAATTATCATTTAAAATAATTATATGTATAGTATTTTTCGTAAAATTCTTTGTTCAAATTTAGATTTTTGGAACTTCGTAATTTAATTAGCAAAACATATTGCATGAATATATTTTAAAATTTTAGATCTTTTTTTTCAAATTTAGGTTTTTTTTTCCGATTATTTTATTCTAAAATCAAAATATATGACATTCGTATTTCATATTATTATTGGCATATTTATTAATAAATAAATTACAATTTATTATTTGGTTACAAAGAACAATCATATTAACGAATTAACCGATTTTTAATTTTTTAAAGGAAGATAAAGGGAAAAAAGCTCTTAAGTATCAATTGGTCAAGCAAGTCTTAAAATTAGTGAATTACCTAATAACATAATGATGTATTATTAACGTAAAAAAATATTATTATATTTGTAAAAAATAATTCAGTAACTAGTAAGTGTACATATATTAAATAGATAATAATAGAATAAGTTTTTGGTGAGACGTGTCGACCTGATTCATACATACATTAAAAAATAATATTTTTAACATAAAAATAATATTATTTCGTAAATAAATCGATTGATTTGAAAATTTATATTATAATCAGTTACCATTTTCATTCGAGATGCAACACCTACCCCCAACCGTTCATTTTCTTGATCTCATAATTATCTATCCCACCAAACCCAATCCACCAAGGCCAAACCACCACACATAACTAAAGTCACACACACTTTTTTTACGTGATTACATTATATATAATAAAGTCTTTAAATTATTTAAAAAATTTTTTTATCAGTGTGTCTTTTGAGAGTAGCTCTCTTGCTTCGCTTAAACGCCTCCTCACCAACTCTCTGTCCCATCGTCGTATTTTTTTGAAAAACAAGGTTAATTGTATTATTAAATCAAGTTGGGAATATTAAAGTTTAAGGAGTTTCAAACAGAGAGCTGAATGATTCGTATCGACTTAGGCAACACATACTAGTGATAACTCTTAACCGATTTCGAGAGATGTTCAAGTTGGTAGAGTAAGTGAGTATGTGACTATCTGTCAGAAATTTTATTCTCTTACCAACATCTTCTCGGATGAGCTTGTCACACAGGGTTTGTTCATTGTGTTTTACTTGACTAACATGATTTGCAAGTTATTGCGTTTGTTCAGAGGTTTACTCATCTCATATCAAAAGAGAACGATGACAGATTCCTTAATCTTAAAAAGTTAAAATAAATAAGACTCTCGGTCTAACCCAAGACCGATTGAATGAGTGTAAAAAACTCATGCTACTAAACCAAGGGATAAATGGCTGGAGTTGCATTTTTTTTTTAAACCAAGTGTTTATTTTTTGTATTAAGTATAATTTAAATTTTCTACAAGCTGATTTTCAAATTTATGAATTTATTGATAAATGAAGATGCTTGATCAAATATTTTTTTGTAAAATATTTATTTTTCAAACAATTATTAAAAGTTATTTTGAAATGCTTGGACATTTTTTAATTGTTATTGATCTCATTTATATTTATTTTATGAAATATTTATCTTTCTTAAACAATTGTTTTTTTATGACGTAGTTAATAGTTCACACAACTTCAACTCTTAAATTTAAATATTTAAATCTACGAAACATAATTATCATATATTTAGATAATATTTTGTTATTATCGATTTAAATTAAATATTTTTTTATGTGTTTTTGAATTTTTATTTAATTGTTTTGTTAAAAATATATTTCCTTGATCCTTCGATGTAAAAAAATCTACACTCTTCAACCACCTTCTGCAAACTCATCCCAGAATCTTTCCCATTTTGTTGAATCTCCCGAAAATTGGATTATTCAACAATATACCCAGAAGATCATCTGAATTAGCCTCCAAAGATTCTCTCACTTTCATTCTTTTATCAATGATTCCTAGTATCGACGACTCCATTTCCCTCACAATTTCCTTAATCCTTCGATCTGTCTTTGTTGGCAAAAATCTGCAGAACCAAGTATCGAGATACTCGATGCTACACGCAATGATCAAGAAAACCGACTAATATAATCTTACCTCCATCCGGGAATTTAGAAGAGCTGAGCCGCATTCGAGTCAAATGCAGAACGCGAAATCGCATCGCTCGTCAAGGTTTGAAGAGTCATTAGCAAATCACACCAGACACCTTTTATATTCGATGACTAATGAGAGGCATTAAGTTACCAACGGCGGTATTTTGCAATGGAAATTGAGAACTTCGAACAAAATTAGATCAAAACCAAATAACTTTTTTATTTTTGAATTTAATTACTTTATATTTACACACACTTCAAAAAAAGGGCAAAAGCATAGGCCCGACTCAAATAAATAGTTCTGGAATTACAAGCTGCAACCATAATATTGAAGAAACTAGTTCAACCCAATAATTTAAGTATATGTATATGGTCACCTTGTGACGCACAGACACTTAGATTTTGGCGCTCAGCTTGTGCAGAATTAGTTGAGCACCATATTGAGGTAGGAGCGTTAGCACCAAATCAGGCGAATGCGCATAAGATGGAGAAAGCTCAAAACTATAATGTTTCAAAATCATGGCCATTGCCATTTTTGCCTCCAACATGGCAAAGTTTTGTCCGATGCATATCCGCGGCCCCCCGCTGAATGGGAAATATGAGAATTTCCCATTCATTGCCTTGGACACTCCTTCACCAAACCTCTCAGGATTGAACTCCTTCGCATCGTCCCCCCATATAGTGTTGTCATGGTGCAGCAAAATCGTGGGCAAAAAGAGCTGAGTTCCGGCTGGTAAAGTTAGCTTTCCCAAAGTGGTTTCGTGGTGTATGACTCGACCCATCGTGACTGCTGGTGGATACAACCTCAGTACCTCATGAAAAATCATTGTCATCTGAGTAAACAGACGTGAACACATGTTAATTAATTGTATGAGATCTAGTTGTGATCGAATTGTAATTTTCACTTGTAATTATTATTTTTTTTAAAAAATGTTCTTACTGTTTTTAGGTGGTTTAAATCTTGAAAATCTGGTTGTGAGCTTCCAAGAACTTGTAGAACCTCTTCTCTAGCTCGAATCTGCCAATCCATGTGTTTACTCAGTAAAATCATCGTCCACACAAGCAACGACGAGGTTGTTTCCTGTCCAGCGATGTAAAAAAGTCTACACTCTTCAATCACCTCCTGCAAACTCATCCCACAATCATTCCCGTTTTGTTGAATCTCCTGAAAATTAGATTCCAACAATATACCCAATAGATCATTTGAATTAGCCTCCCCAGATTCTACCACTTTAATTCTTTTATTGATGATTCCTAGTATCGACGACTCCACTTCTCTCACAATTTCCTTCATCCTTCTGTTTGTCTTTGTTGGCAAAAATCTACACACATCATTCGAACATGTGATGAAACAACAACCTAGTCATGCTTCACGCAACGACCAAGAAAACCGAGTAATATAACTTTACCTCCACCCAGGAATGTAAACGAGCTGAGCCGCATTCAAGAAATGCCCTGTTTGTTCTCTTTGAAGCTCAAATATCTTTCTTCCTTCTTCATAATTGCTGCCAAATGCAGTACGCGAAATCACATCGCTTGTCAAGGCTTGAAGATAAGGCCACACATCCAATTCACAAGAACCTTTGCTCGACACAATGTCATCCCATTTGCTCAGCAAGTCACAACTACTCGAGTAAAATGAGGGAAGCATATTCTACACCATGAAAAAGTATAAAGTTATACGACAAGATGATGAATTTTGATTAAACAAAATGATGGAGTAGAATCTTGAAGTTTTACCTTTAATTTTTCGAGGTGAAATGCAGGATTGATCAGTTTTCGGTGCTTGGCCCATTTCTCTGTTTCATAGGCAGCTACTCCTTGTGCTAGAAGCTTATCCAGAGGAGATGACATTTTCTGGAAAACATAACTTTTTGACAAAACCTCTTTTATCAGTTCCGGGTCCGAGATAATGGCTGTGGGATTTGGACCAATCCAGAGAAAGCAATTTTTACCTGCAAATTCAAGTAGATAAAAAGTCAATTAACAAACATTTTTAAATCCTTTAATCAAAATCATTATTTGATGTAGCCGATCCAAATTAAACTAACAGGAAAAATGGTACATGAATCAAACGAGACCTGCAGGATATATTTACGAATAACAACATACCGTAGTTTCTGACATGTTCATGGAAGGTGGGAATCACTCTGGGGATTATATCATTAGAGAAGGTCATAGGCTTGGAGCGTGCTTCTTGAGATATCGTGATCATTTCTCTCAAGTCTCCGATCAAAAATCTGTAAGATTTTCCACTAAAACCTTGTTGCCTCAGCTGTTTCTCCATTTTCTTGGGCCTCAGCCAAACCCAGTTCAAGAATTTCCAACCATATATTGATACTAAAATAGAACAAGACAGTGCCAATGCTGCGTAAAATATATCCATCATCAAAAGTATAAATTTTCGTGTATGTGTTTTCGTGAACCAAGTTTCGGTTTATATAAGCAAATATTAGAAGATGAGATCTTTTTTTGCTTCCCTTTATTGGTCAATGGAAACTTGGGAAACACTTGAAGAATTATGATTTGACTTTGTCCCGTCTTCTGGCTAAACATCGTATGAGATTTCCTTTGTCTTGAAGAATTAATTCACTTTCGCTTGGGCTTTAGTATTTACGGTCATCAAATTAATTTTGACGAATGTGTATAAAAGGGTTTTTTTTTAAAAAAAAAATAATAATAATACTATATTGCTCAAGACATAACGCTAGCATTTCGATATTAAAATATAAATGAATCATAAATTTTTATTTTTTATTTTTAAAAAACAAAACAAAACAAATGCATCCTATGGTTTTCATAAACAATATACCAGTAATATTCAAAATTTATTAATAAAGGAAAAAAAAACTGAATCGGGCATGCTTAGATTGAACATGATTGATTGATAAAAAAATCATATGTATGTTTGAATTGTAAACTGACCAAAAAGATAAAATAAATGACTTTTCAAGCACTCCATATAATTTACAATTAGGAAATAGCCAACGGAACTTATCCAATCAACTGAATATTCGATGCTACGAGGAGTGCATGTGCATGAGATGGAGAAAGTTCAATTTTGATTTATCGATGAATTACTCGAGTTGCATTTTTTAGAAAACATTATAATTCGGTTTTCTCGATCTGTATCACTCAAACGATGCAAAATATGCGTCTCTGAGTTCTGATTCATACATACCGGAAGGTTTGTCATTTTACTGTTGAATTCTTGCCCTTGTCCTCTTAGAATCATTCTCATTTTGTTGATCTCTTGAAAATTAGGTTTCAACGATATACCCAGCAGATCATCTGAATTAAACATGTCATGAAATGACAACTTAGTATTCAGATACTCGATACTAATTAAAAGCAACAATCGAAAAATGAAGTCTTTCCAGGGATGTAATGAAGCTGAGCAGCATCAAAGAAATGCCAAAATTGTTCTTTTTGAAGTTCAAATATCTTTCTTCCTTCTTCATAGTTACTGCCGAATGCAGTGCGCGGAATCACATCACTTGTCAAGGTTTGAAGACAATGCCAATTGCCACACATTCACTTCACTAGATCCTTCGCTCAATGCATTGTCATCCCATTTGCTTAGCATCTCACAACTACTCGAGTAAAATGAGGGAAACATATTCTACTCGAAGAAAAAAAGAAAAGTTCTACGACAAAATGAAGTTTGATTAAAGAAAACGATGAGCAGAATCTTGAAGTTTTACCTTTAATTTTTCCAGGTCATGAAAGGCAGGATCGATCAGTTTTCTATGCTTGGCCCATTTCTCCGTTTCGTAGGAAGCTACTTCTAGTGCTAGAAGCTTACCCAGTGGAGAATAAGGCTTCTGAAAAACATAACTTCTTGACAAAACCTCTTTTATCAGTTTCGGGTCAGAGATAATAGTTGTAGGTGTTGGACCAAACCACATGAAGCCTTATTCTTATCATAACTCTACCTCCTACTTCAAGTTGATAAAAAAAAAAAAGACAACAATTACATACAAAAGCAGACAATCAATCATGTTGAGTTTCTTTCTTATCATAACTATATAGTTGTTAAACGATGACTCTATGCAATGATTGGCCTTTGTTAATTTCAATTTACTCTGCCCGTTGAAAGTGGAAGGAAGTGATATATTTTAAAAGAACAACAAACCGTAGTTTCTGAGAGATTCATGGACGAAAGGCAACACTCTGGGGATTATATCATTAGACAAAGTGATGGGTTTGGACTTGGCTTCTTTTATCATCGTGAAAATTTCTTGGAAGTCCCCAAACAAAAATCTGCAAGATCTTCCATTAAATCCCTGCTGCCTCAGCTGTTTCTCCTTTCTCTTGGGCCTCAACCACACCCAATTCAACATTTTCCAACCATATACTGATACTAAAACAGCACAAGAAAGTGCCAATGCTGTGTACCATATATCCATCAAATGATTTTCCCTCAGTCAGTTAAAAGAAAATGATTTTGTTCACCAAGTTCAAGTGAAGATCAGTTTACATGAGCAGAGGAGAATAGAGATGAGTTTTGTGACTTGTGAAGCATTGTATAAATCTAGTTCGACTTTGATTTCGATCCAGTCTCCTGTTCTAGTTATATTATATTACTTCTTGTTTAAGCGACTGAATCATTTTTAGTAAATTCAAGAATAGACTATTGTGAACTCCATAATACGTACGTGCAACGGTGCAAGTCTTCAATTGCTTAGGGTATTTTAACTCAACTTTACTTTGAAAAGATATATAAATGTCATGTAATATATTCATGGAAAACAAAAAAGTGGAGCAGGAGGTTGATTAATGTCTATGCTAGAGTTTAGACTACAAAAAAGCGGAGCAGGAGGTTGATTAATGTCTATGCTAGAGTTTAGACTCTTATTATATATTTCACAAAAGGCTATACCTCGCTATCACGGAGTGACAATAAAAAACAAGCAAAATTAAGATTAAGAAAATACAGATATGGATCTATCTATCTATACATACGATCACAAGATTCTAGAGTTGAACCGAATTAGCAATGCCCATGGACCCTTAATTTATCCGCCCCAGGAAACAGGATTTGGCGGCTATAGTAGGTACTTGGGATCCGGATCGGATCAGTTTGGCAACCTAAACAATACTCCACCAAGGCTAGAATTCATCTGCAGACCAACCAAGACTGTTCTCTTATACAAGTCTCGTCTTTCTGACTGTACTTCCTGTGAATCAGTTGGAGCAGGTGCCTCCGTGAGAAACTGCTGCCAGAAGACGTCATTACCCCCAACCGGGAGGGAAGGAACAGTGCTGCCCTGGTCTTGATCTTTCAACATTTCTGTATCTAGCGTTTTATTTGGGCTCATGTTCACATCAATCCCGGATGGTTTGTGGCTTGAATCTAGATCAATACGAATGGATGATATAGCAGGGATATCAACAAAACTCGAAGATGTGGCTAGCTCTGGGGAGGAATGGCAATTTTGTGAAGGTGACACCGCCATTTGGCACTCTGGCGAGGAATCCGAATCGCCAGATGATGCCGGAATTTCAGTGATAACGACTGGTGAAGGCAAAGAGAGCACGTTAAACTCCTGCAAATTTTGAGATGGAGTTTGGCCGATTTCTTGCAGAAACTTCTCCCAAAAAGCTAAGGAAGAATCCAACTTTTCAACCACTTCATAGTTTAATAATGGAAGAGATGAATTCTCTTGCAAGGTCGTGCTATGGTCCTGCACCAGATTGGCTTCATCATGCAAATAATTCAAAGCCAACAACCTTCTTTTCTTGTTATGGGGCTCCACCTCGTCCATGAGACTAGAGGCATATCCTGGTTTCTGCAGCATTTTAGCCAAGATGGCCATCAACTGCTGCTGCCGTTGATTGATAGTTTCCACCGTCTGCCCTAATGACCTGAGTTGATACTTGTATTCTAGATTTTCATTTTCACACCGGTCCACTTCCGACTGAAGTAAAAACTTTTCGTATTGCAGTTTCTCAATCTCCTTTTCAAATTGTTCTCGCTCCGAGTCACTCAATGCAGCCGTATTTCCATGACCTGAATGACTGTGGATGGGCTTTCGCCTATGTATGTTCTTTAAAATATGCCTCTGCCCTCGAATAAACTCCTCATTCGCAAACTCCCACTGATCAGGATCAATCTTTCTGAAACCCTACAGATTGCAGGGAAATGATGAGCAAAAGTATCTTACAGTTAATATCTTGACAACTAAAAATAAAACCAGAAAAGAACTCCAAATGCAGAAATTTAACCGGGAGGGTGTAGAACGTATGTTGCCTTCCTATGTTTGTTTCATTCCGAAGCCATAAATCTACTGTTTAACGAAGTCGAGGTATCCACACTAAAAACATTCAGAATTTTTTTAAGACTGATTAAAAGCCATATGGCCAATGAACACAGTGCAACTCAATCCTTTCGGATCTTAACCCTGCCTAAGAAGCACGATCGTCATACACATCCAAATATATAGGACAACCCAAGTTTGTATTTAACTCGTGCCAATAATTGCATAAATTTACTTGAGCCATGGGTTTTGGGGATTATATTGGCGAGCAAAATCGGCTCGAATTCCAATTTTATGATCCACAGCCAACTTTTGCATCAAAAGCTATAAGCGATCGCAAGTTACCATACGCAACACAGCGAGCTAATTGCTTGCGACCCAGTATTTTTCAACCCATCGCAGAAGCGCATAAACAAATATATGAATTTCCACAAATATACATACACTAAATAAGGGGGAAAAAGGCTCAACTCCATGAAATGGAAATTGAGATGATGATCAAGAAATTCTCAGAGAACAGAGAGCTTACATATGTATTCAGTTGCCTGATGAAGCTGGAGAAGTTATTGTGCTTGAAATATTTAGGCAACAAATCTCTAGCAAACTCCGGCGGATTCCAAACAACAAAACTATGACCGGTGTGACTCCAAGAAACTATAGAATTCGTCAATGGATCATCCACCATTTCATATGTTTTCACCAGAAATGGAGCCGGTGAATTGGAACCACCATTCGATCCATCCATCACTAAAACTATTAATTAAATATATATGTATAAATAATTGACTTCAAAGCCCAAAATTCTTCGATATATCTCCCCCTCACGTGAGATCAAACAGCCCAAGTTTTCCTCAGAAATTCATCAAACCCCTAAAAATTTCTGTAAAGATTCAATATTTTCTTCTGGTAACACGCAAATTCAACTCACGAAAAAAAAACCGCGAACATAACCACCCAATTCAACAATGTTTTCAAATTTCAATTAAACAAATAAAAAACAAAGGACTTTTCATTATGATTTCTTGTTTATTTCAAAACCAACAGAAAACAAGTAACTTTTAAAATAAAGCGTGTCTTGGAGAAAAAGAAACAAAACCCAGATGAAAGATTTATATATTGAAAATTGAAAAGAACCCAAATGTTTTATCGAAAAACAAACAAACAATTGTCACAATCGTCAAATTTTGACCTTTGACTGAGTGGGATTCATAAAAATGAGTGAACCAAAAAGAAGAGTAGACTTGACTTTCAACAGTTTGGGTTCTCTGATAATTTGAGCACAAGAATTGCTCAGCGTCGTTAACTTTATGGTATACATATTCATCTCTGGGATGAAAGTGGTGTTGGTTTGAATTTTCAAAGATGCCATTTTTTTAAATAATAATTTTAATTAGAATTTAGAACGTTGAATTCAACTTCGACGAGAAAAGACTAAAAGATGAACAAGAATCTGTCAGAACCCTTCAAATTCAGTGAAATGAGGCTCCATAGTGATAAAAATTACCATTAGATTTTTTATATTTTAATCAAGTTTCGTTATCTTGAACATTAAACATATTTTGATTCAAATCAATCACAAGAACTCTTCAAATATGCGGTATTCACTTATATTAAATTACTACTTTAATGATTATATTATCCAATTCCTTAACCAAACCAAATTACACTCGTTAGGTCCTAATATTTATTTAATTATTGGGCCCCGGATGTTAATAATTGATATCACCGAAACATACAACAAATTATTCAAATTCAATTCAAAACAAAAGTAGACTCAAATGTCGTACAGGTAAGTTAACGAACCTGGAAATGCAATTGACAAATTTGTTTTCTTAAATTAATTAAGAGATTTGTTATAATTAACTTTCGAATTTGCGACTTGTCTCCCACTTAATTAATAGGTGATGTGGTGTTTTCTTTTTTTTTTTTGGATCTAAATATGACAATCAACTAATATAACGTTGTAGACGACGATTTTTCCTGTTTCTGATGTTTATGGAATTTAGTTTAATTTAATTTGCGTGAGGGAGAGGTCAGAGAGAAAGAATAGGTGTACATGAGATTAGACTTCAGCCGCCTCCTTTTTGGATCTTTCTTTTTAGTGCTGGTTGAATTTGCATGTGAAATATTAAATACTAATTGACGATGTAATTAGTTAAAAGTACATTTGGTGATTCTTGTTCCAAAATTTTTAATAATAATTAGGGTAACATAAGATTGAATTGCACGTTCATAGCATCTTTAGCTAATAACCGTTGCCGGTAACTTTCAATGTGCATTGGATAAACACACATATTAACGCAATAACATGCAGACTACGTTACTTTGTTAAAACACATTAAACAATCTTGTCTGACAAACTTATCCGATAATGTATTGCATGGTAAGGAGAATCGAACTCTTAACCATCGATCAAACGGTCACCTACTCCACCGACTCGGATATTCAAAGGTAGGCCCTATTATAGCTTGTTGCTATATATATTTGTTTATAATAATATGGGAAAAAGTATTTTGGGTATCTTTGAAGAAAAGTTTTTAGGACTTTTTGAGTATGAAACTTTCCCAAGTTTATTTTCAAAAATTCTAATTTTTGTTAAAAAAAAATCCAATACATCAAAATTAATGTATTTACCTAAAAATAGCACTAACTAATATATCAAATATAAAAATGTATACACTTTTATTTTTATGATTACATGTAATTTACAGGAAAGTTTTTAATATTTTACGCAATAAAATTTGCAATTCCAAATATTATAAATTTGGTGGATTATTTTTTTTATTAGTGTAAACTAATTAATTGTGTCATACGTAATATATGATAAATTTATTTGAAAAAAAATTTAATAGAAAAGATGGATTTCGTCCACAATCCATAGTTTTTTACTTTACTCGAGCCTTGTCAACGATGATTTTTATTTATTATTTATTTATTTTTTTGCTTAATTGATTAGTCTCGAACCATTATGCATAATAAAAAAAAAGATTTATTAGCAACAATTTTTAATCCGTATTAACTCTGTAAAAATGATTAATCTTGAATTCCTGATTAATATAAGTGTCTATTGTGATATTCTCTTATAAATCAGCGTAAGCAACTCTTATAACATAATCGTGAGATAAAAATAATTATAATTAGCTATATTTCAAAGAGTGAGTCTCATGTGATATCTGTCTTAATCTGTGAGACGGGTCAACCCTACCTATATTCACAATAAAAAGTAATATTTTTTCATAGATGACCCAAATAAGATATTAGTCTCACAAATACGACCCGTGAGACCGTCTCACACAAGTTTTTGCCTATTTCAAAATCAGACATTTTCATTGCGGCTTATCTTATCTATCCACCAAGATCGAGACTTTAGAGTAAGTTTCCATGAATGTAGTATCTTGTTCCGAGGGTTCAAGAACTGACTCCAATATACATATTACTTTGTTCCACATTACGATTTTTTCTAACACTATTTCGGTCCGAACTCATTCAAGAATCGACGATTATGCTCACTGAAGTCATTGACAACTGCTCTTTATCCATTTTTATTCTATATTCAAATTAATTCTAGCACTTAGCAAACCAGCATTCATACCAACGTGACTGAGCTAATTAACGCGTGCATAACTTCTCTTTTCCTCCTCAACTCTGCGTATGGAAGAATCGCAGAAAGTGGCTGCGATATTTATCAAGGGGGATGGGTCTTCGAGAACTCGTTCGTATCCTCTCTACAATACATCACAATGCTCGTTTATGTACAAACAGTACGATTGCCAGAAGAATGAAGACCTGATAAAGACTACATGAAATACCATGGAAGCCCAAGGGATCATGCAATTTACCGAGGTAACTAATTTATATGGATGATATATCTGTCGGGCATAATTTTTTATATGTTACCTATTATTCTATGTATTGTAAAATTTTGATTTATCTTAAAAATTCTAAATGAAAAACTTGTGTACATCACAAAATTAAAATTTCATATTTTAAAGCTTTGTCACAATTTTTTTACTATATAAAAATTATAAAATAACAAAAAAAAATTTTTCCCAAATTTTAGTAGGGCATAAAATTTTGGTGAACTTTTTTTTTTCTCTCTCTACAAAATATGTAAAAAATATTGGGGTATACAAAATTTTGATTTACCAAAATTTTATTAATCTTACATAACGATAAAAATATATATATTTATATTATCTTATATAAACCTTAGAAATATGTTTTTCTGCAAAAAATTTAAACGTACTACCAGTTTTATAATATTTAATTTAATTAAAATATTATTATTATTATTATTATTATAATTATAACATGTCTAAATATACAACATATATACGTCAGTAAATTGCCAATTAACTAAACTTTGAAGAATTAATTGGTCAATATTGTACAAAAGTTTAACTCCAATAACCAAAAAAACAAAATTAAAGAAATAAAATATGTACAAGATAACTATTTATTTTAAAACTTTGATATATTTGGCATATTTAAATTTCAAATAAATAAAGAATTATACTAAATCAGATTTTTTAAGTACTTGGAGATCGATATATCAAACTAACAAACTTATAAAAATCAAACGTAACTTGGACGTTCAATCATCTATTATATTGAACTTAAATTAAATATAATTTCTATGTCCTATTAAAATTTAAGGTATATTTTAAATTATATTAATAATTAAATAATGAGTTTGTTATTATAATTAAGTAATATAACAGTTATGATTAAATCTTAAAATATAATTAGTTTAATAATTAATGTGAAAAATAATGTACGGTAGGTTTTTAAAATTAACTAATATTTAGGGAATGCAATCTTGACAATTAATTAAATAAAAAGGTAAATTTGAAAGTGATCAACAAATTATGGAGATCAAACAAAACTTCCATGTTATCAAATATATAAATCAAGATTTTTTGCATGCAGAGACGATCAAATTTCAGACGATTAACTTGAAATTTGTTGATTTACATTATTTAATTTTCGATGTGATGTGAACTTTGGCCAACAAATTCGTAAGTAAATTTTCTTCTTTATTTCTGCATTGCTTTCACGTTTCAGTCATATTATAAATTGAGTGGGTCTCATGTGAGACCATCTCACGGATCTTAATCTGTGAGACGGGTCAACCTAATCCATATTCACAATAAAAAGTAATACTCTTAGCATAAAAAGTAATACTTTTTCATGGATGACCCAAATAAGAGATCCGTCTCACAAATACGACCCGTGAGACCGTCTCACACAAATTTGTACCTTATAAATTGATTATTTTGCTAGAGCTATAGCTAGGGGCAATTAACGACCTTGCAATATCGTGCATATATACATGGACCGATGATTTTGTAATTATATAGAGTAAGAGTGGTCTCATGTGAGACCGTCTCACGAATCTTAATCTGTGAGACGGGTCAACCCTACCCATATTCACAATAAAAAGTAATACTCTTAGCCAGGGGCGGAGCCAGGATTCAAAATTACCTGGGGCTGACTCCGTCTCATGCTGTATTTAATAAAATAAATAATTAACTAAAAAATTCAAAATAAAAATATGTAAACATTCAATTCATGAAAATATAGAACAAGAGTATTTAATATTTAATACCTTCAAAAACATGAAGCTAAAACACTACTGAAGTTGTGCTCTTCGATTCTTCTTAGAATAAAACTCATTAATTATTAAATCGTTATCAATTTTTTCAACCAAATCTCGTTCGATGTAGATTACCATAGAATCTCCGAAAAACTCTGCTTCCATCTTGTTACGAAGAGCTGTTTTAACAAGTTTCATTGCTGAAAATGCTCGTTCCGTTGTTGATGTAGAAACGGGGAGAGTTAAAACAAGACGAATCAACCTGTCAGTTAAATAAATATATCAGATTCGATAAATAAGTAAACGACGTAGATAAAAATATATAAAATCACCTGTCAATCAAATCGTAGGTTCCTGACTTATTTGTCTCAACTAATCTTCGACATAATTCAGAAATAGTTGATAAATTCTGAAATCTTTCATGGCCAGCAACATCAAGTTTATAGTGATCCAATTGCATTCTCAAGTGATGCAAATCTTGTGAATCAAAATCAAGATAATAGAATTTCTCAGCAAGTCGATGGATATGATCAACATTAAAAAGCTTAAAGTTTTCTTTAGGTTCCAAAGCACAACTAAGTTTAAGAAGTTCAACTGACTCATCCTTGAATCTATTATTAAGCTCTTCAACTTGAAAATCTATTGCAGCTGTAAATACATCAAATCGATAGTGGTGCTCAACTGTGATTGAATCAATATGTTGACAAGAACGGCCTGTACCAGATTTATAACGAGCTTCCATGTGAGGCATCTCAATGTCATACTTGACACAAACTTCTTTCACATGACTAAGTAGGAGATCAAATCCTTCTTCTCTCAAAGTATGAAGCAAAGTTTTAGTCGTTGAAACATAATCCATTGCACTTAAAATATCTAGAGATTTCTCTTGCAATGCTCGACAAAGCAGATTTGTTATCCCCATTATCTTATGCATCAAGTGTAATATGAATATGAAATCAAAAGACTTCATCGCAATCAATGCACCACTAGCTTCACCACGAATGGAATTAGAAGCTCCATCATTCACCATATTTTCTAACACGGTAGTCACAGAGCTATACATATCAATCATGCTACAAAGTGAGTCGAAATTAGAACTCCAACGAGTCTTTCCAGGGCGTAATAAATTTCCAATTTGATTACATCCTCTACCTGTATCACGTTCACCAGTAGCTACCATATGCGCAACTTCAATTCTTTGAGCAGAATGTAACTCACCGTGCCGTTTAGGAGATGCATTGATGAGATTACAAATGGAATTCAATTTCGAAAAGAATAACCAAATGGATACCTCTTTTTCAGCCGCTGTAGTTAATGCTAGTTGAAGTCGATGAGCAAAACAATGTACATAATATGCACACGAGCAATATTTCAAGAAAAGAGCCTGCAATCCATTCCAAGAACCGCGCATATTGCTAGCACCATCATATCCCTGTCCACGCATGTTGTGGATATGCAAGTCATAACGACCAAGTGCGTCAGATATTTCTTTTTTAAGTGTTGCAGCAGTTGTATCTGTCACGTGTACAATGGCAAAAAACCGCTCACGTAAAAAGCCTTCAGTATCCACAAATCTTAATATAATAGCCATCTGCTCCTTGTTAGATGCATCTCTCGCTTCATCAACTAAAATGCAGAATTTTGCATTCCCAATTTCTTTACGGATCTTGGCTCTCACTTGATTGGAAATGATATTCAAGACATCTTTCTGAATATCTGATGAAGTATACTTTGCATTCTTAGGAGCTTTCTCTAATACGATGTCCCCAATACTCTTATTCATTTTTCCTATAAAATTTATCATCTCGATAAAATTTCCACGATTATTAGAAGATGGAGATTCATCATGCCCTCTAAATGCGCATGCTTGCAAAGTGAGCCATCGAATGCTTTCAATAGTTGCTGTAAGCCGCAATCTGTTCTTCTGTTTTTCTTCTGAAGATTGTGCATTTATCACTTTGTCAATATGACGAGGTATATTCATCAAATTATCAAGATATTCCACAGCATTGTTATGTGGTGAAATACTGCATCCTATATGCATAAAAAATGCACATCTATCGCCATCATTAACTCGCTTCCAATATTTGAATCCATCCATTGTAAATGCAGGATTACGAGGATGCTTATGTTCAAACAAGAAACACGAAAAACAAAATGCAGCATCTTTCGAAGGAGAGTACTCTAACCAAGTAAATTTTTTAAACCAGTGACTTTGGAATCGTCGATTTTGACTTCCAAATTTGGTTGGTGGATACTCTTTCTTAATTGATTGATATGGCTCCATCTTGATATAAGCTCGTCTAATTTCATCCATTTGATTAACAGGATATTTCCATATCGGAGTACGTAATGCCGGATCAGGTTCAAGAGAACTCACATCAACATCAATTCTAGGAGATTTGTTAAGCTGTTGATCACTGAGATTTGAGACATCAATATTGGATGAAGAATGGTCCTGACTTGCCGATGTCTGCTCTTTTTGTTTAAAAAATAAGTCGATGGTTTTCCTTTTCTTCATTCTTGAGTTTCTTTTCTCCTTGATGGCGTCTACACCATAAAATATCACAATCTTTAGTAAACTATATGGTTTAATTCATAATATTTGAAGGATGCACACAGACGATAACTATTTAAAATGTAAGTTCATCAGTAAGTGCTTATGGATTAATGCATAATATTCGAAGGATGCATTGTTGACAATTAATTCATTAACTGGCGCATATACAATTATGAATCTTAAACAAAATCTCACCAAACACTATAAACAAAAGATAGTATCCATTGAGTATTGGGAAACACAAACAACAGACATAATTTGCAGTATCATGAGTTGAGTGGCAGAAATTTTGTATTTAAATTTAAATTAGCATATTTAATATATAGTGTAAAAGCTTAATCATTGATAAATACCTTTCTTGTGTTGGTTGACCTTTGAGAATCGAGAGTGGAAGTGGAGACTTGATTATCAGATCATTGGAGCCTGGAGGCGTGAATTGTGAATCGGTGAAGGGGGAAACCGAGAATGGGATTTGGGAATTGAGGGGTTAGGAGTGACGTTACGTTAGATATATATTTTTATTTTGTATATTATTATTATTATTCTTATTATTATTATTAGTAATACNGTGAATCGGTGAATGGGGAAACCGAGAATGGGATTTGGGAATTGAGGGGTTAGGAGTGACGTTAGGTTAGATATTTTTTTTATTTTGTATATTATTATTATTATTATTATTAGTAATATTATTAATATTATTTTATTTTGTATATTATTATTGTTATTATTATTATTAGTAATATTATTATTATTCCAACCATTTATCATGTTCGTTCACTTTCTTTTTGATAACTATGTAGCCAAAAATGAAAAATAGAGAAAATGTAATGGGACTAAGCAACAAATTTTTAAAAAAAACATATTTATTTTTTTAAAAAAAAAAAATTTATGTGGGGCTAGAGCCCAACCCAGCCCCACACATACCTCCGTCCAAAAATTTAGGTGGGGCATACCTCCGCCCCTGCTCTTAGCATAAAAAAATAATACTTTTTCATGGATGACTCAAATAAGAGATCCGTCTCACAAATACGATCCGTGAGACCGTCTCACACAAGTTTTTGCCATAGAGTAATACTATATATATAATTAAATTTGTATAACAATTCTTATAACACAAAAATTCATTACAAAAATTTCATTTATTAAAATTTAATAATAAATTTAATACAAAATCTTATTAAATAATAGCAAAATCTCACGATATGATAGATATCAAATTTTACGATATAATTGTTATAAATATCGTTGTACAATATATCCATAGTATCTTTATTATTATTCAATTATATATATGTGATAAAATACACCATACCATCATTATCATTCAGAGTAGATCTCATCTGAGACCATCTCACGGATCTTAATCTGTGAGACGGGTCAACCCTACCTATATTCACAATAAAAAATAATACTCTTAGCATAAAAAGTAATATTTTTCATGGATGACCTAAATAAGAGATTCGTCTCACAAATACGATCCGTGAGACCGTCTCACACAAGTTTTTGCCTATCATTAATAAATGAATTTTGTCGAAGTTAGTGGCCACAAAGAATAAGACAATATTCAGTTGATAATGTTCTTATCCAAAAAAATTTTAAAAAAAATCTGTTGATAATGTTATGAAAGAAAATTATTTATTGAACTGTCTTGTTAGAGTATATAGACTTCTGGGATATAAACAATATATTTTTTAAACCTTGTAACCCGTATTTTTTTTGTGTGCTCAACATAAACCCAAATGATCGTTACAATAGTTTGCAAATCACGATGATCAGATAAACTATATTGGACAAGTCATGTGTAACAGAGTCAAACTGGGAAGACATCTGCATACCCTATCAAGAAGAATTGAACATATGATATTGATAGGCTCATAATAGTTGGTATTTTTTGTTGTCATATATCTCATTGTTACCATTTTCAACATGCTTAATTGTCACATTTTTGTGTGATTTTATTGTAGGAGGAAGTTTTCTTTTCGTGAGATAAATCTGTGCTAAAAGGGTGATTTTATATCACAATTAAAATTGCTGATATAATTTTCGTGGAAGACTTGAAGCAGTAAAAAATTCAGAAGAGGTCTTTCCACAAGGCGTGATCACGCCTTGTGACTATTCTTCAGCTACCGGCATAACTAAATCTGAAGTCCGAAAATTGCAAAGATAATATCATATTTTAGACTCCTAATTATGGTATTTGATTTATGAAAAATAATTGGAGAGATATTTTTCTTATTGGGAGAAATAAAGATAAGATAGAGTTTTATTCTAAAAAAAACTCTATCATATCTTTGGTATGATTTTTAGAGATTATGATTTAAATTAATGAGTTTTTCTATCCTTGATATAACCTACCAAACGTGAGGTAGGGAGGCGGCTGAATCATTGCACAAGAAAAGATTTTCTCCATCCTCTCCAAAAATCTCACGTGAAGAGTAGAAATGAAAGGGCTCAAGGATTTTCTCTCCAATTTTCTAGTATGGTTTAAGGGTTGTTTTTTACTGTTTAATTTATCACTGTGAGGTATTCGTTATTAGATTTAATATTCTTGTTTTTCAAGTATTTGTCGATTTATGATTTAATTATATGAATATTGTATATCGATTAATCTGACAATTTAATTCGATATAGGATTTTCTACTGCTAACTATGAATTCAGTGATCCGTAATTGTCATGAATGATTGGTACACGAGTAGCATAGATTAAATGTGTTCTGCTATCATAATATATTTAATCTAAATAAATCAACAAAACTGAATTTATCAATTGCAGCTATCTCGATTGTTAGATTTCAGGATTAACTGTTTTCACAAATCTAAAAGCTATCGTTAATTAATATGGAACGCTATCGTGCCCAGTTAGTTGCTGATAAGTTTTGAAGGGATGCTGGGTTCGGTCAATTAATTTAGGAAAATACATGAATTTTAGCGGCTATCTCTATAATTCTAAAGTTAATTGCTTGGAACAACTTGAATAAATTATTTGTTTGCCGATGAACAGTGATATAATTAAATAGTAGAACTCCCTTGAATCAGATATTTCTCGTATTAAACTCTTCATTTTAGTCTAGTAGATTAATTATCATTTAAATTTATTGTTTTCATTTCTTGGATAAATTTAGTTTTGTATTTTATTAAATTCATATTCCAAAATCCCCCTTTTATTTACATTTTGCTCGGAAGAAATAAATCTCCCGTTTCCTGTGGATTCGACCCTACTCACCATTACACTAATTTTATTAAAGAATAAGAATTTAAGTTTGATGGCACAACGACAGCACACCAAACGTGATAGATGTGTGTCATACACTACCACCTCAACTTCTCTTTGAAACTAAGATGTAAAATTTTTTAACATGATGGTAAGCGTCAAAATTCAAAATTCAATATATAGGAGGTTTAAATTATAAATAATTTAAGAATGTTCCGACAATTTTTTAAATAATTTTCACAACATATATTTGGGTAGAAAATCAATGATTGATTTGCTTGCATTGACCTGATCACCCCCTGGAATCTGACGAATTTCTTGGGTTCACATTCTGTTGATATGGGTGGGTGCCACCATGTGTGTGTACACACACACACACACATATATATACACACACACACGCGCGCATATCGATGTTGATAAACCCTCAAATAAATAAGGGAAAATTTAGTTAATCCCCTTAATTACCATCATAATCAAAATCAGTACGTAATTAATTGCATTTTTCACTTTTTGATTCTGACGTTTCATATATATTTCGCACGTCCCAAGTTCGGGATTATCTCCACCCTTTACTTTATATGAAATACATTGTTTTCTTGGATATTGTTTACCTTTTAATTTAATTAATTTAATTTTCCTGGACATTTGTTGCAAATCTGTTTCCTTAATTTCCTTTTCTATAGTCACAAGCCAAGATTACGAACATTTTTGTTGATAATGATTAGTAACATATATTTTGTTGATTATTGAAGGTTTGATGGCGTCGATTTCTTGGAAAAAATAAATGGGAAGCGTCTGCTATTTGTGGGAGATTCACTTAGTCTTAATCAGCGGCAATCTCTAGCATGCCTGATTCATGTAGCAGTACCGGGGCCAAACTACACCTCCGGAAGAATAGGCGGCCTTTCGTATACATCCCCTTTGAGATTCACGCATGGTCACATTCTCTTCATCTTCATCATATGAATTGCTAGAAATATATATGGCTTATCATACTTAAATATTTGCTTTGTGGTCTTGGTAACTTAGCGAAAACGATTAACTCGAGTCACTAGAATACTAGATCAGCTAATTCTACCAAGTTTTAAAGCCATTGAAGAGTTTCTGCACAAGCTGCACTAAAAACTGTTGTAACTGAGGGTGTTGTTGAAAGTCCGTTCAACGACAACGGTTTTTATCCGTTGTTGTAGCTCAATTAGCGACGGTGTTTATAAACCGTCGCTAATGCATTAGCGACGATTTTTTTATTATCTGTCGCTAATATTAGCGATGGACTTTAAACAATTCGTCGCCAATTAGCGACGGTTTATAAACGGTCGCTAAATTTCGCGACGGATTACCATCAAGTCCGTCGCTAAATTTAGCGACAGTTTCTTAATGATGTCCGTCGCTATTATTTTCATTAAAATAAAAAAAATTACTTTTAATAAATCTAAAAAAATGCTTATAATTTGACTATGCTAACAATATTCATCTGACTATGCTAACAATATTCATAATTTTAACTAACACAGAAAAATTTAAAATTTAAAGTGAAAAAATTTACTCAAAATCGAAACTAAAATCGTGTAAGTGTTGTAATAACTAACACAAAAAAATTTAAATTTAAAGCGAAAAAATTTACTCAAAATCGAAGCTAAAATCGTGTAAGTGTTGTAAAGTGATGTTGTGAAAATGGACCGAGAATGTGGCTATTTATAGAGAATTGGCGACGGTAAAGCCCGGTTATTTCATTTAACTGTCGCAAATTTGAAAACTGTCGGTCATTTTAGCGACAGTTTTTTCTAAACCGTCGCTAATTTAGCGACGGTGTAAAAACAACCGTCGCTAAACTTAAACATGCGACGGTCTTATTATAACCGTCGCTAAAGTAGCGACGGTTAAATTAAAACCGTCGCTAAATTCAACAACAGTTTTTTAAAACTGTTGTCGTTTGTCTGAAAAATACGCCAATCGACAACGGTTTTTGAAAGCCGTTGTCGATTGATAAAAAAAACACGGCAAAAGACAACGGTCCTTAAAAAAACGCTAAAAGACAAAGGATTTTAGAAAACCGTTGTCGTTGACCTCCTAAAAGACAACGATTTTATGAAAACTGTTGTCTTTTACCCCCTAAAAGACAACGGTTTTACAAAACTTAACTACGACAACGGTTTTCACTAAAACCGTTGTTAAAGACTATACGACAACGGTTTTTCACAAAAACCGTTGTTGTATATGCGTTGTTGTTGGGCGTTTTTCTTGTAGTACTGGTTGGGTTACTGCATGCATGTCTATGAACTAACGTTACATGATCACCTTGAAGCAGTGACAGAGCCACAAGTAGATGTACTCCCCGCATCAGCTGTATTCTGTGGATGTTTTCAAAAACTATATAAGAAATTTTAATTTTTTCCCATTTGAGAGAGAGGCTAGATTAGATACTTAGATGCCATATATATAGGCTTAGGCTCCATTTGTGTTGTGATCATGCATGGCGCCGATTTTATTACCGTGCCATTAATTAATATGCATGTTTACGTATGATCAGTACAATGTTTCGTTGATTTTCTTTCGAAACGCTTTCCTTGTGGATATTGCGAGGGATGCGAGCGGGAAGAGGGTGCTGAAGCTGGATTCCATCAGCACCAGCACAATCTGGGGCGAAATGGATGTCATGATTTTCGACTCCTGGCATTGGTGGCTTCACTCCGGAAAAAAACAACCGTAAAAACATCTCAAACAGCTTAAACTTTTTGATGTGGAAATATTTAACCGAATCATTCGTATTTTCGTTTTGATTCCTGTTTCTTTTTAATTTTATTTTCACAGCTGGGATTCGGTTATATATGGTAAACACTAGAGTTCAAGACCTGGATCACTTGACTGCTTATGAGAAAGCACTTGAAACATGGGCTAAATGGATAGATGGTAACATTGACACAACAAACGCCAAAGTATTTTTCCAGGGCGTTTCTCCTGATCATGACAGGTAATCAATTGAAACAATAAAGTAATTACTATCTACGACATGTTAACCAGCCCACCTTTTGATTTTTTCAACTATTTTTTCAGAGGTCAAGGATCAAAGGCACCAAATTGCGAGGGCCAGACGCAACCGCTGAAAGGTCTAGGCGGGCAGGGCCCTCACCCAGGAGAAATAGTATTGGAGAGAGTATTGAATTCAATGTCAAAACCAGTGCATTTGCTGAATGTTACGGCAGTTTCTCAGCTGAGATTAGATGGGCATCCTTCTGTTTACTGGGGAGGAGGCCACAATGCTATTTCCGACTGCACCCACTGGTGCCTTGCCGGAGTTCCCGATACCAGGAATGAATTCTTGTACGCTGTTCTCTAGCTAGGAAGAAGTAAGTAATTGGAATGAATTCTTGTACGCTGCTCCTAGGAAGAAGTTAATAATTTAACACATTAGTTTATAGATACATAACACACATCGAAGAGATATTCAAGAGCTATAAAGAAAGATGAAAATGGTTGAGTTCAATTGAATTATCAAATCTGCGTAACACTTGAATCGTTCAGTATGTTTTACCTAGCTAGAACAGTTTGCAGGCAACTACGTTGATCGTGGAGTTTACTCAGTGCGTTCATTTCGAGTGTCATAATTTTTTAAAAATAAAAAAATAACGATCACTTAAAACTTGGAACTGAAACTGGCTTACTAAACGTCCAAATGCTGGCATAACTGATCAACTAAGTTCTTACACACATTTTTTGAGATAACATAAATTTCTTGAAACTACATATAAATTTACAAACACTTCAATTTTTTGTCCATAACATCAACACCCAGCAGAAGCGAGGAAGATGGGATTGATCGTTCGGTCAAACTAGGAAAAAAACTTAATTATTTTTAAAAGTGATTGAATCATGATTTGAAAACCTACCAAATCTTATTGATACAAAATTCTGGACCCCGGCCCAAGTGNATTATTAGAATAGACGTCCTTTAATTAAATGTTTTCAATTACTTAGTGAAGTTTGAGATGAAATTATGATTATATATCATAATTTAATTTTCAACAAAATCAAAATATTAGGCAAATTAGTCATTTTATATAGTGTCTTTTTTTTAATCATTAGATGTTTTCTTATTTACTAAAATAAAACTCGCTTTGTGAGCTTTGATGTTTTCTTACTTACGAAAATGTCACTTGTTTTCGTAAAATAATAAATTGATGTATCAATTGCTTTTTTGTGACATTTTGTTTACGATAATGCCATTTTTTTGGTATTTTTTTTGAAATCTACCATTTTTGTTAAAACACAAAGCGTACAAGCATACAATGCGTGCACATGAGTGTTGATATATACAAATATTGAGGCTCTTATTGGTCGGTTCCGACTTTATGAGATCAATTAGTTTTTACAAAAATACCTTATCTATATAGATAAATAATATTTTTCATATAATTTACACATAACTATAATATATGATCCACTAAAATTCAAAAATTCACATATTATATCTATTTATCACATATTTAATATAATTGTTTTTTTATCTAAATAAAAATTTCAAATAATAACAAAATTTTATGAATAAACTTGATACAAACAGTCAAAAGTCCACTTTAACAATCAACGATTTCGACCTATGTTCGAGATCATAAAGCCTGAAAAAGTGGAGAAAACGCGTTTCCCTTTTCAATTTTCATTTCCGGATAAATCAGAGTTAATCTCCATAAGTTTTTTTAAAAAAAACATTTTTTTTTACTAAAAATGAATGGGTTTTCGTCTAATCGAGGGGTACGGAAAAAATCTTATGATATTCATAATTAATCAGTTGTAAATTTTTTTTAATCAATATATGTGATAAATTTCTATTAGTGGTACACAACACTCACACAAAAACTCTTGTGAGACGGTCTCACAGATCAATTTAGTGAAAAATTATTAATTTTTATGCTAAGAGTATTACTTTTTATTGTGAATATCGATAGGGTTGACCCGTCTCACAGATAAAAATTCGCGACACCGTCTCACAGGAGACTTACTCCACAACTTATGTGTGTTGTAATATTTTATTTGTGAAAGAGGATCGAAAAACTTATAAATTACTCTATAATTAAATATTTTTTTAATCTCGAATTAAAACTTTCCAAATTTTAATAAACTGCACTCTGGTCAAATATTTTACCTTTAATAATACGACGTGTGTATTTACAGACAATCACGAAAACAATTGCAAGACGACGTTTATCTATCGGCTGCAAACTTGTTATAGGTTGAATTTCATGGTTAATCAATGACTTTATTATTTACATAATTAAATACATTTCCACGAGAATGTGGTAAGAAAGCGACAGTATATACGTAAGAGGACAATACGACTAGCAGATGTCCCATTTTAATATTTAGATCTAAATTTAGTTATTGCATTGGATGAATAAAGTTAATTATAAACGGTGATCTCGTAATGAGATGATACTCATAAGGTAACTACGTTCAGACAGTATCCTAAACATAGTTTGAATTTTTTTAAAAAAATTATGCTGTTTGAACAAAAATTATATGCTAATGATACTCGAAAACGATATAACTGGCCATGATTATGATTTTTTGCCATTAAATATTATTAGATGTCATTTTTGGTGAAACAATAATAATGTCATTATCATTAATCTTTTAGCATGGTTCCAAGACTAATCCGATCGTGCGAGGATTTGTTTAATGTGGGTTTAACAGTAACGGTTGCTAGGGATAAACTAGTCGAATAATATTAAAATTATTAAGTTAGTGAATAGTTTGAGCTCGGTTCGTTAATAGCTCCTAGCTCAGCTCGTTAAACGAGCTCGAACTCGTTGAATAAGCTCATTTTTCGAGGTCATCGAGTATTTTTAGATAAAAAAGTCTTTCAATGTTTGAGTCGACGTATACTCTTGACCAACAAACTAGTTCAGCTCGAGCGTCCGAGCTTGCCTGAGTATTATTAAGTTCAAAATCGGCTTGATAAATTTAAATAACGATTTCGAATGAGTTTTTTTTATTGAATCGAATTTGGTTCATTTATATGTCTGGTGGTTGGGGTACAGTTTTATTTAAAAAAAAAAAAAGGTAAATTTTAAGTAATTTTATCCTCATTATTGTCTTCTGCTCTATAGTCTCTACGAACGCGCTGAGTGTGAATGGATTGGTATTTAATGGTCGAACTGAGGCTCCATGCACTTTGGACAACCCAAGTACAGTGACAAAAATGATAAAGGTTACTCTTTTATGCCTGTTTTCATGGCTTCATTTGATTATCTACACAATCTCTGCTTCAGAGGCCACACTTCCTAAGCAGCGGCTCCGAGAAGAAGAAGGTAAATTTTTTTTTTTTTCGCAATTAAATTTTCATTTTAGAGTTAAACCATAAAAAAATATTTAAGAATATTGATATCTCGCTCGATCCCAGATGGAAATCATGCTAAAGTTTATTTTCTTCTATGGCAGTGAAGGCATTGAAAGAGATTGGGAGAAGATTGGGGAAGAATGACTGGGATTTTAGCAAGGATCCTTGCAGCGGTGAAGGAAATTGGAGTTTGCCCATTACAAGAAAAGGCTTTGAAAGCTCAGTCAGTTGTGATTGCAGTTTTGATAATAATTCCTCTTGTCATGTTGTTAGCATGTATGTACTCCATGTTCTTGATTCTTCGCCATTCTTCCTTCTCTCAAATCCAAGCTGTAGTCAAAATCCGGAAAACCCAAAATGGTTCAAGAAACGGTCCTAATATATACTATTGCTCAAGGTGGAGCTAAGGGTACTGGAGGGGCGGGAATTAAACACCTTAAAGGGGAAAGATTCACATATCTGTGCACTGCAACACTCTATAAAGAACTATGGAAAAAAAAAACTCTATTAAGAAATATGTGCTTGCATTTGTTGCCTATCGACCATATAATATGCGGGTGAGGATGTTTATTTGTAAGTACGTTAGGAGTAAAAAATCGTGAGGATTCTGGGCTTTATCATTGAACATATGGAGTTCATCAAGTACTATGGATTTTAGATTGTCGCGGTAAGGAAACAATCCGTGTCCATTGCCATAGGCTTAAGTATAGTCCCTACAGCGTTAGGTGCTCAGAGTGCGATTAGTTGACTGAATATCGGTCAACGATTGATGAGTCAGCGTTTTTATTTTTGACTTTCCATTTATTGATCCAGCTGGTAGTGGCGTGCTGGGGGTCCGCGCCTGTCTGCAACTTCCACACCGCGGAGTAAAGATATATTTGTTATGGAAAAACTGTCCTTGTCCTCTATTTAGATACTTTGCATTATTTCCTTGTTCTCTTTCCTTATTTTTTTTTAACGAACTTAATAACTTTTTTAAGAATCCTATAATTGGCTTTATGAGATTATCGAATGGTTGGATGTATTGTTTACCATGTGATCGTGTTTGATGACTTGGATCTCGTGTAGGTTCGAGATTATTGTCTTTTAAACCAGGTTTAAGATGATTCACTGATAATTAATCATGGACGGTGCACATCACTGTAAAGGATATTTTTAGTAGATTCTGATAACATCATTTCATTTTAAATGTACATGGACTGGTGCATGTCGATCCATTTCCAATGTCAAAGCAAGTTTAAAGTAATTTAAGTTTAAAAAATACAATTTCAAAATGTACATTTTGATACTCCCTGCATAGACCACTAACTCACATAGCTAATCCAAATGCTTGTAATTTTGGTGTTTTCGAACTTCAATGTGCAATCGATCCACATTCTCCGGCCATGGTGAAATTTGACACACTCTCGTGTATTGTGATCCATATTTTGCACTGTTCTATTGGTGGGCATTATTGGATAGTCGTCCGGTTGTTCCTAACGATGTGCATTAAACTACTGCAGAGCTTTGAAATCACAAAATTTAACAGGAGGTGTTCCACCAGAATTTTTCAAGCTTCGCCACCTTAAACATTTGTGAGTCATTATTACAAAGATCATATTGAACATGTTTGCAAGCGCATTTTTCTTGATAAGAAGTGAAGTTTATTGAAAATTATGAAGTACATTTGGCAGAGAAGACATCCTCCCAACGAATTATAGAAGTTTATAAAGGTAATCCAACTTGTACTCCAAATATTAAGCAGGCAAAACTACAAAATTGCCTACTTAGATAAAGGACGTCATTCAGTTAGTAAAGAATTAAATGGAGTTTGATTCTTGTCCATGCCCAATACTTGATGTTTTCACTCAGTTGAGTTATTTCCCCTTGTATAGGTTGTATTTCTTCGAAGATATTCCTGTTGCATTTTTTTCGCAGCTATACTTCTGTGGATGTTATCACCAATTTCCTTTGATCTCACTTTCTTATTTTGTTTTGCAGGGATCTCAGTCGCAATTATTTCAATGGTTCTATACCCCTTCAGTGGGGAACAATGACCTTGGTTGATCTGTAATTTTGAATCCCAGCTCTTTTTGATTCCTTTATTGCTTCAAAAGTTTTTGCTCTGCATGTATTATAAAATAGATAATCTGCGCATGTTTTTTGATGGCA
The DNA here is from genome assembly GCF_012295235.1 of Primulina huaijiensis. Lineage (NCBI taxonomy): Eukaryota > Viridiplantae > Streptophyta > Magnoliopsida > Lamiales > Gesneriaceae > Primulina > Primulina huaijiensis. Next base: position 21,704,365 of record NC_133316.1, read on the forward strand.
CGAGTGCAGGTCTTTCATGGGAAACAGGTTATCTGGTCCATTTCCTAAGGTCATAACCACAATGACCACCCTTGTGAACCTGTATGCTCAAGTATAATCTCTTTTATTTGATGCATTGGACATATTATGAAGTTTTATTGTTCGAACGTTAGTTTTCTTTTCTTTCTGTTTCAAAATGATCTTGAGATTATCTATACAGGAGTCTTGAGGGGAACCGATTTTCTGGAGCCATTCCTTTGGACATCGGAATCTTGGTCAATTTACAAAAACTGTATGTTTTAGCGCTCATCCAGATACACTTCCTCAAGTTTGCTTCCTTTTCACCAAATCCTAACATTGACTTATTTATATTGCCTCGACAGTGTTTTGTCATCAAATGCATTCACTGGGGAATTGCCTGTGGAATTTTCCAAGTTGACCTCTTTAACTGATTTGTGAGTACAAATGCTGGTTCATTTTGTGCCCCTTTTCGATGTCTGGGATCTTTTTTCTTTTGCTTCTTATGTAAATAAAAAAATCATCCTTTTTCCTGTTGGGCTTGAGATCTTCTTTGATACGTTTTTACAAGGACTCTGCCAATTAATTTACTTATGTGGTTCTCTTGGCGAAAGACTTATAGTTTAAAATTCTTAGGAGGATAAGTGATAATAACTTCACGGGGAAGATACCAGATTTCATCAGCAGCTGGACACAGATTGAAAAATTGTAAGGTGTCTTGTACTCTTTCATTAGTAGAGCTGTCTATATTTTCGTAGATTATTAAAATTGGGCTCATGTCATAGGCACATACAAGGTTGCTCTCTTTCGGGACCTATTCCTCCGTCTATTTCTGCCCTGACTAGTTTAACTGACTTGTGAGTAACTTTATAGTATTCTCTTCCCTGGACCTCAACACACGTTGATTGCTTATGTATTGTTGTGTCACTTATTTTATATTCATGAATAATTTTCAGGAGGATTAGTGATTTAAATAGTGGTGGGTCAACTTTTCCCCCACTAAGCAATATGCAGTCAATGAAAGTGTTGTGAGTTACATAAAAATCTTTCCATTGGTTAATGATATCAATGTACTTCAACACGGGACCTTTATATGCGACCATGTAATGTAGGATACTACGGAATTGCTTACTGGAAGGAGAGATACCTAAATACCTTGCAGATATGGAAAAATTGAAAAATCTGTAAGTAATTGACTTTTTTCATTGGATTTGCTGAGTCTTTGTACTCTTTTATCTAATTTAATACACCATCGATGGATGGAATGCTTTCTTTTCTAACTTTGACATATGGTGTCTTTTTATATGGGTTTTACATGGACAATGACTTCCAATGTTTTTCCTAATAATTGAAATGTTACGTTGTAATTTACAAATGTAGGGACCTTAGTTTTAATAATTTGAGCGGACAGATACCAGATTCTTTTGGTCTATCAAAATTGGATTTTCTGTAAGTTCTTGTGCCTTTTTGATGATTTGCTTTTGATTGCTAAACGGTTATTATTTACTCCTCGAGCAAGCATACACTAAATCATGGTTGTTTTTTGTGTTTTGGTAGCTATTTTACAGGAAATAGGCTTACTGGACATATTCCAGAATGGATTATTAAAAGAAACAAGAACGCGTAAAGATCATTCAGCAGCTCGTGTTTCATTACATTTTAATCTGAAACATAACTTGTCGCCATATTTCCTAGTTCTTACGGTGCCATCTACTTTATGACCTACTATTAACAGTACAGCACACTCAAATTCGATTCAAATGATTGTGCACAAATGACTTTCAGCAGCAACTCGGTTTTGTACAACTAATAGCATGTCAGGCCTGTTTCTTTAATCAAATTGAATGACATCTGTTCTCATATTTAACTTGCTATTTCATTTACAGAGATCTCTCTTATAACAATTTTACATCAGAAAGCTCACAAGCCGAATGTCCACGAGGGAGCGTGTAAATGTTTTGTATACTTTAACCAGCTGCTTTCCACTTTCTTTTGTACCATCAATTAATTTACGTTTTTTTTCCTTCAGAAACTTGGTGGAAAGTTTTTCATCAACAGCTAATAAACGGTAAGACTATCTATTTTTGTATATTTTGGTTTTTATTACGACTTTTCGATTGTTTATTTGTTACATTATTTCCTTTCAAGTAACCTTCCTCGTATTGCACCAACAATCTATACATTTTCTTTGGTGTAGAGGTAGAATTCACTCTTGTTTGGAGCAAGGATTTCCATGTTCAAATCCAATAAATCAGCGTGAGACATTGTTCATTCAAGAGATTATTTATTCAGATGTCTATGTGTTCATTATATAGTTGGTTTAAATCACGATGAATTTTGTTTAACTGTCAATCAACAGAGTATTACTCATTGTACATTAAATGTGGCGGCAAAGAAATAACCTACAATGATACGATATATGAAGCTGATTTAGAGGCCAGAGGTGCTTCAATGTTTTTCTCAAAGCAGAACTGGGCATTTAGCAGCACAGGGAATTTCATGGACAATGACCTTGATTCAGATAACTACATTAGTAGCAACATTTCTCCTCTATATAACATCAGTGCCCCAGAATCAGAACTCTATAGTTCTGCCCGTGCATCACCCCTTTCCCTCACTTACTATGGCCTTTGTCTCCTAAATGGAAACTACACCGTGAGACTTCACTTTGCTGAAATTATTTTTACAAATGACAGTTCATTCAACAGCCTCGGGAGACGCATATTTGATGTTTATTTGCAGGTAAATACAATGAAGGTGTTAAATGTAAACATTTCTGTTGAACACCTTCCACAAGTTCGAATTGTTGGGAAAACAGTACAGTGGTCATAGGTGGTTTTTCATGCATTTTTTGATCCAATATCCACCACATGCATGTTATTCCTTGCATAGTTTTTTCAGCAATTTATTCTCCGATTCCAGCTTACATGTGAGGAATATAAATATCATTCTCCAGCTTTGGGTGAAGTAGTTTCTAACAACAATTTCTGATGTGATCACATCATTTTCTTTTGTGATGCATCACCCCTCCAGCCTGCCGAATTGCATGTGTCCCAGCTGAATGGATTATCATGTCTGATACAGTATGCCATTACCCAATGCAGGGAGAAGTGGTTTTGAAGGATTTTGATATTGCAGCCAAGGCTGGAGGGCCTGGTAAGCCCATTGTAGAGACGTTCACTGCAACAGTTACAAACCATACTTTGAAGATCCATCTATACTGGGCAGGAAGAGGGACGACGGGGATTCCAGAGAGAGGAGTTTATGGCCCTTTAATATCAGCCATATCAGTAGATCCTAGTATGTCCATATGTCTTGTGTCAAGAACGTTCTGGTTTCTTGTAAAATTTTTGCTTCTTGTTTTGGATGACTCTAAATCGCTACAAGTAAAATCCTAATTAGTTGATGTTTGAAACAGTGGAAACATATAATATCCATGAACTTCTCACATATTTGAATTGATCTTCCACCATTACTAGGAGTTTTCATTCTGAACTGCATGTCCGGGATACTAAAAATTTCACATCACATTCTACATCTAAGAGACTGTGTTGACTATTCTGGTATGAGCTTGTGTTCTAACTTTAATAGTTCGTACGAGGCTTTTGTATCTCACTGTTGTCAAGTACAATGAGCTCAGACCATAGAATCCAAAAGAATACGTAATATGGCTGAGACTATAGTATATAGCTATTTTAACTATTTCTATGTGAAATTTTGTCGCAGATTTTAAACCTCCGGTTCATCACAAAAAAATTAAATCTGCTGTGTTGGCTGGGGCAACAGCTGGAGCGGTTTGCCTTCTATTTTTGATTCTCGGTATCTTGCGTAAGGCAGGGTATCTTGGAGGCAAAATTTCTACTGACAAAGGTAAAAATGTCCGAAATTTACTATTTTCTCAAGCTTCAGCACAAATACGTCATTTCAAGATTTATCATTTTCTTGTTTAAACAGTACTAGTAAGTAGTATCTACACACACTCTTTGATTTCATAATATGAGTTTAGCGCTAGAAAATTATGCTACCACCCATTGGGTAGGAGTGTGGCCAGTGGCCACTCCCAAATGAGGGATGGGTGAAGGTTCAACTCCCCTCCTTCACATTATCAAAAAATATTGTAGGTAGCTGTTTACCGTGTTGAATTAATATATCTCAGTTCTGATGTCCTGATGAACTTTAGTCCTGAACCATCTACAGAGCTTAGAAGCCTTGATCTACAGACAGGTCTATTCACATTAAGACAGATAAAGGCTGCAACTAAAAACCTTGATCCGGGGAACAAAATTGGTGAGGGTGGTTTTGGTTCCGTTTACAAGGTACTACGATTGTTCCAACCATCAACATTAGGCAATGATGGCTTGCTTTAAGCTTATCATAAAAACATGAAACACGAGAAACATTTCTGTTTCACAGAAAATATTTTTTTGAATGAAATCTATCAACTTAATAAAAAACTTTTGCAAAAATGGTATATATTAACTTTTGGCCTCCTCCCATTAATGAACTTGGCTCACGAACTTGGCTATGCCCTTACTCACTTTTGGTCTCCTCCCATTATATTGAAATACCCCTTCGCTGCTTTCATCCATAACAGGGTCTCTTATCCGATGGGACCATAATTGCTGTGAAGCAACTGTCCTCGAAGTCTAAACAAGGGACGCGTGAATTTGTAAATGAAATAGGAATGATATCTGCATTGCAACATCCGAATCTAGTAAAGCTTTATGGCTGTTGTGTTGAAGGGAATCAGTTAATGTTGGTGTATGAGTACATGGAAAACAATTGTCTATCGCGTGCTCTTTTTGGTAAGGATATTTATATTTTCCAATTTGTCAGGTTTAAAACATTATTGTACACAGAGAATTGATTTGCACTAGAAAGCTTATTTTTTTAGTTTCTATGATTATAGGCAAGGATGTGACACAAAAATTGAAGTTAGACTGGCCCACGAGGAAAAAAATCTGCCTTGGCATAGCTCGAGGTTTAGCTTATCTTCATGAAGAATCAATGCTGAAAATTGTTCATAGAGATATCAAGACTAGCAATGTTTTGTTAGACAAAGATTTAAATGCCAAGATATCAGATTTTGGCCTAGCAAAGCTTACTGAGGATGAAAATACTCATATTAGTACACGAATTGCAGGAACAATGTAAGTTCCGTTCTTATTTTGTTACAAAATTGCTGGCATTTGATGACTGCGCCAAAAGTTTCACGCAACTGAGAAGAAACTAAAATTCCATAAGTTTGAAAAAGTGAGATCATATTTTTGTGCATGTGCAAAATATGCAAATAAAAGTAAAGAAAAAACTAAGAGGGTAAATAGTGATGGCCCCAGAATACCTTTCCTTACGTTTCTTTGGCATACACTTATAAAATTTACCAATGTATTGCAAGTCTATGAGCTGTCAATTGACCATTAAAAAAGAAGTTCTGTGATGACTAAAAACTCTATAAATTGGCATGCAGAGGTTATATGGCTCCTGAATACGCAATGCGTGGTTACCTTACTAGTAAAGCAGATGTGTACAGCTTCGGCGTGGTTGCACTGGAAATAGTCAGTGGTAAAAGCAACACAAACTATAGGCCAGCGGAAGACTTTGTTTATCTTCTCGACTGGGTATGCATTGCTGTCCCTTTGTTTTCAGATTCTCTTTTCCTCTGAAGTTTCTGTAGTTTTAGTCATAGAATAAAATTTCTATATATTTTCACCAAAAGTTTTTTTCATTTTTGTTTTCATGTAAATAGAAATTAATAGTTATATAAGCTTCCAAATTTTATTCGTTTCTTGTGAGGAACTGTCTTTCTGACTCGTATGCATATGAGAAAATTAAATAAAAAAGAAGACTGAAAGTTCAAAAAACTCAGAAACAAGATTATGCTATAGGTTACTCAAAATGTTCGGAAATGGTTCTGAGATGCCTTAAAAACCTTCACCAGGCATATGTTTTGCAAGAACGAGGTAGTCTACTGGAACTAGTTGATCCTGACTTGGGTTCGGCCTACTCGTCAGAAGAGGCATTGGTGATGCTGAATGTGGCCCTGTTGTGCACGAATGCTGCCCCAACTCTGAGGCCAACAATGACTCAAGCAGTGAGCATGCTCGAAGGTCAAACTGCTGTGCAAGATTTACTTTCTGATCCCAGTTTTTCAACCGACAATTCGAAGTTCAAGGCCATAAGAAACCATTTCTGGCAAAATCCCAGCCAAAGCAATAGCATATCAACACCGGGTTATTCTGATTCATCCCATTCAGTGATTGACAGAGCAGAGAATAGCATTTTGCAAATAACCGATAAAGATGTATGTGATAAATGACTTGTAACTCTTGTGGTGAGAATTTTTTTTCCTTTTCTGAATGCACTTTGGTGAGAATTTTTATGCAGTAAGCAATTGTATATACTATGCATTTTATGTTTGTATTTTCTATATTAACTTTATGTTTTTTTGTGAAAACAAGTTTAATACATTAGCGATTTTAATAATTTAAGTTTAAACTTATATTTATCAATTTAAAAAGGTATTTGTCCATTGATAATGAAATATATATGATAGAGTAATATTTACTCAATAACTTTAGAAACATATAAGATTGGCACAAAAACTCGATCGACTTATAGATTAATTTTGTGAGACGAATTAAAAAAAAAATATTATAATTTAACATAAAATTATTGTTATTTTTTTAAATATATATCGGAAAGGATTGAACGTTTTTATCTCACAATCTACCAGAGAATGTTATTTTTATTCCATCTTTAATTTTTCTTTACTCAAAAAATTATAAGACAAAACCACTAATTTTAGTCCTAATTAATTAGAACCTTTAATTCATTATTTATTGTTAGTGTTAATAGTTTGCATTTTACTATCATAAGAAGAGACGGCAAACATCCTCGAATAATTTGATCGAAAATGGAGAGCTTGGTCAAATCTTGGCAATTTCTGATCTTGGTCCTCGTACTGTGTCTTTCCAATGCGATCCCGTCTGGTGCATTTGCGTCTTCTTCCTCCACGATGCACACCAACAATTGGGCAGTTCTTGTCTGCACCTCGCGCTTCTGGTAATATTCCTTCTGATTGAGTTTCAGTTGTCGTGTTCACTTTTCTTTCAATGAAAAGTATGTTTCAGCTCATTTGAAGTCGTTGGATTGTGGAGAAGTTGATTAATTTAAAGAGCACCGGTACTCGATTGTCAGGGAGTTTGATTTTATTTCGAAACTTCAAGTGATAGCTAATCAATAAACGAAGCGTTAAAGTAGTGCGTCCAAGAGGAATCAAACTGATACTCCTGAATTTTGGTCTGTATGTATCCAGTATCCCCTTTTGAAGTTCAATGTGAATACGTTGATTTGTTTTTGTTTCTTTCTTCAGGTTTAACTATCGGCACATGGCAAATACTCTATCCCTCTATAGGTAACTATTGGTTTGCTTCTTCATTTTCTTCATTGTTTGTCATCTGTCTTTCGTTCTAATATTTTATACTCAGATACCGTGTTTGGAAAAATAAACACACACACACACATCTCTTAATTTCGGTTGTTTTCTGACCTTGTATGTCACCTTCAGGACGGTCAAACGGTTAGGAATACCTGATGAAAGGATAATTCTCATGTTGGCTGACGATATGGCTTGCAATGCTCGAAACAAGTACCCTGCTCAGGTCTTCAATAACGAAAATCACCATCTCAATTTGTATGGAGATAATGTCGAGGTAGGTTTTGTTTTCTGTTGGATACCCTTCGGGCTTTGAATTTCATTCATAAATCTTTATTCTGTGATTTATATCTAATACTTTTGAGATGTAAAACTTGATTGCAACCAAGTGGTGTTTTGTGGTTCTGCCTTCAAATGGTTACAAGCTTGTACATTATATACATTTGATGTGAGTTCAAATATGTTTGCTTCATTCCACTGTATTCCACTAACCATCTAAAATACCTTGAAAAATTTATGATTGAGCCTTTCATGATATATATTTAAGAAAAGAACTGCTTCTCTTTCTTCTTGCTATTTGTGTATTACTGAATTGATGTAAAAAATTTATTAATTACCCGAATCTCAACTTCCTCTACCAAGCACCAAAGTTCCATTAAAGGACTATCCTCTAAATTAATAGCCACGTGATTGTGTTGTCTAGTCATGGCTGTGAACTTTTTTGTTTGATCAAAATTTCCTTCTGTTTTGCTCATGAATGACTTGCCATTCTCAAATTTAGGTAGATTACCGAGGTTATGAAGTGACTGTTGAAAATTTTCTGAGAGTGTTGACGGGACGTCATGAAACAGCTATCCCAAGGTCAAAGCGACTTCTGAGTGATGAAGGTAGCCATATACTTCTTTACATGACTGGGCATGGTGGGGATGAGTTTCTCAAATTTCAGGACTCAGAGGAGCTTCAGAGCCATGACTTAGCTGATGCAGTGAGGCAAATGAAGGAAAAGCGTAGGTAAAGAGTTTGTATAGCTGGTTAATAATGTAAAAAGTACTTGTGGTTTCTTTGAGGGGTGTTGTAAGCATTTGATCCTACATTTTGTTGTCTCTCTTTCTTCCCTCCCCCTCTTCTTTGGACATGAACTTAAAGAAAACCAACCCAAAAAAGTTTCTAATGGTCGATACGAGATAACAACTGTGCCGTATTGTTTGTGTCCCAAAATTATCAGATTTAAGGAGCTGTTGATAATGGTAGATACTTGCCAAGCTGCCACTCTTTTTTCTCAGGTGATTATCTATTTTTCCCTTTCTTGTGTCAGTGATATACTTGCCATATGTTTTTAGCCGGTGCGTAGGTTGGAATAACTTTTCTTGCTTCACTTGATAATCAGTAAATGCATGGACTCAGCTAGCGATTGATCATAGCAAAAAGGAAATTTAGATTCTCTTTTTAGAATTTTTTTTAATAAAAGTGTTCTTCTCTTTGCTTAACTGGCAGGTGTGCCCGCTTTATCACGCTTTCAGTGTTTACAATATTTCGAAATCCCTCTTTCTCTCAAGGTGCAATAAGTATGAATTTTTCCTTACAGAACTGGTTGAGTATTAAGAAGTGCCCTTTTTTGTTTGGCAGCTTCAATCTCCTGGTGTTTTGGCTATTGGAAGTAGCAAGAAAGGAGAGAATTCATACTCACATCACCTGGACTCTGATGTAAATTTTACCTACCTATTATCTTCTTTGCTTATGAAGATCGGTATATTTTATTATTAATCTCTCAGTGTCAAGCCTCAAAATTTTTGTTGTATTCTTTTTCATTAGTTCTTGTGGTGCAGGTTGGTGTATCTGTTGTGGATAGATTCACATATTATTCTCTCGCTTTCTTTGAGAGGTTGAACATGTACGACAATGCCTCGTTGAGCAGGTAAAATTGAAAGAAAGCATATGCATGATAGCTGTTATAATACCGAGTCTGTCTTTTGATCTTTAGGCTATAATGTGATCCTTGACCAGAATTCTGGTAGCAACTCATTGTAGCTGCTTTTTTAACAGAACGACTAGATTCTTTGGCATCTTTGATGCTCTTGTTCTCAATAATATTGCACCAATAAGAAACCAAATCTTTATCCATTGTTCTCATTAATTTTGCTCTAAATGTTTCCTTTTACTTAACTTCAGAATTGTTGATTTGAGCCTTTGGATTTTCGCTTTTATTTTGCAGTCTTTTCAACTCTTACAATCCAAACTTATTGATGTCAACTGCATACTATCGAATGGATTTATACCAACGGCATCTGGCAGAGGTATATGGTATACAGAGCTGGATTTTTTCCCCTTGATCCTTCTTCAGTTTTGTTGGAGGATTCCTTTGTAGAGATAGAACTTGCGGTTTGCCCCATATTTATTTCTTTATACTGTACTGATGCTCCTCATGTGTGATATTGGTGACTTTTTGGTATTTACATTGTTGTAAAAGGGGAGATGGGTCCAGAAAGAAAGGTTAAGGAGATGACGACTGAATTTCACATAAAATCAGATTATGCATTGCTCATAATTGACCTTCTCACTGGGTTTAGGTACCTGTGACCAACTTCTTTGGGTCTGTCATGGAAACAATCCATACTGATTCAGCTTATCGAGCCTTCTCTGGCAGAAACTCAAACAAAGCTAGAATTGAGATGCATCGGAATCCATCAGGCAGGGATGAAGGAAGAACACTAGAAACTTCAGAATTTCCACAAGAAGTAGCTGGGCCTAACATAGTGAGCACTCTATATTCTTTCAGATAGAGGCCAGGCCATGTTTTAATTTACTGTTGGCCAACCAGTTTCCTTGAAAGTCGAAGTGACAAGGATGATTTCATTCTGCAGGATAAACACGCAAGTTGTCCGCTTACACACACTTGGAATACTGTTCTTGGCACGATGTACAACTTGCAGCAAATAGATAGTTTTGTCAACTATGGTTTGATGTTTCTGCTTCCACTGGTGGGCTTCTCCTCTTGGATTTCACGTTGAAGGTTAGGAGTCATTTCTCGATTGCTCCTCTTCCTACATTTATCTGTTTGTACCACATTGCCTTGCTTTCTATTTTCTAAATCCCATGTATATTCTTCTCTGATGCCTTCTCTATTCGTATAGTTTTGTTGTCATTGCAATTTTAATGAGTTGAGGTTGAAGTTAGCTGAGTGGGATTCTGGGTACTTCGTTCCGGTGGCATCTTCTTGCCCCTTGAAAAGCTTTATAGTGACCTTTTGATTCCCAAAGTGGTATTTGTTCATGTGCAGTTAGTGTCACATCCGGCTGCTTATCATGCATTTTTTCATCTCTGTTTTCTGAAACAAATAGGAAATTTCGGATGGTGTGGATTTATTTGTTATCGTAGTGCTCCAATTATTCTTGAATTGTATGGCCCTTTTACGGCGCTGGAATATTTCTAATTTTGCCACAGACTTCCTCACTTTAATGGTGGTCATTCGATTTTTCAGGTGTAAAGTAGAAACTCCCAAACGATGAAGGGAGGTTAAAGAGAACTGTTCAGAAGAAATATGGATTAGAGAAAGGATTAGGTTAAAGTTGGATTTGACCAATATATCCTAGTTTTTATATATTTCAAGGTTACGATATTATTTGCCTCTTCCACAACCCCCAAAAAAAAAAAAAAAGAATACTGAGACGTTATTTTAATTCTGTTTATTGTTGCATAGACTCCATTTTGTGTAAATTTTATACATACAATGAAGTGTGAATGACATTGAACAAAAATTCGATTGCTCCGTTCGATCAATTTGTGTCCATTCTGCAAAAAATATACTTGGATTCATCAATTGCCAAAGTAGTACGAAAAGAAATCAATTTTTAAAAAAGTTAAAATAAATCAATTTAGTATCCTCAACGTTGTTCTAAAAATTACCACCAAAACAATTATATTACTGCAGCAATTTTGCTGACAAAGTCGTGAAACGATGGACAAATTATGTGTGTATAAAATAATAAATATTATGCATATGATCATGATCTGGAGTAAAATTTTGTTATAATTTTTAATTATTATTTGAATAATGATAATAAAATTAGATTAAATTTGTAATTTATATAGATAATATGTAAATTTTCAAGATGGATTAAATATTATAGTAATGAATAAATTATTCAATTAAAATATTATGTGTTTTGATTAAAAAAATCCAATTTATAAAAAAATTTAAATCAATTATACATGTATTATAATACGATGATACCTAATACAATAATATATTAGTGACTTGTTGGGCACCATTGAGATCTAAAATGGGGGAGAGAGCAACTAACTATTCAACCAAAATAAACAAAGAATCCGGGAACGATTTCCAGTCTTTTCAGAAGAAGATCACAGTGTAGCTCCTCGGCAAATTACTTTCGGGTGATTTTAATTTCTATCTACTATTGCCCAAATTTGTTCGTTGAAATCATATTTAGTCTCCATCTAAACCCTTCCGTTTGAATCAACAAGTGCAGATAAATTCCAGTTTATGGCCGCCGTTTCAGTTCATCAGTTCGCTCAGTGCATTACTTGTCATGTTTGGAGCCCGGATGAATCCAGTACTTCCCATCTCAATTTCACGATTTCCTTTAGCTTACATGATGCGTGCTTGTGGGTTTCTGTTTGTAATTGGATTTTTTTAGTAGTTGAATTGGTAATGATGTGTTTCCTCTGCAATTATAGCGGTGGCGTTCTGTCCTAATAATAACGAAGTGCACATTTATAAGTTGTTGGAAGAGAAGTGGGAGAAAATCCATGTTCTTCAGAAGGTAAAACTTACGGTGGCCTTATATTTATTTATTTGTCCAGATTACTTTATGTTTTCTTTCATTAGAAAGACTTCAACTTTGATGCTTTAGCTGCTGAGGTTTTGCATTATTTTAAAATTTTTGTTTGGCTAGATGGAGTTTTTTTTGGGTGTTTGGCCTGATGGAATTTTAAAGAAGCTGTTTCAGTATTATATGAAACCTTCTTGGCGCATCAGTTACTGCACATTGCATCTCACTGTTTTTTGAACTTTCTGTCGCAGCATGACCAAATTGTTTCTGGAATAGATTGGAGCAGAAGCTCGAACAGAATAGTCACTGTTTCACATGATAGGAATTCGTAAGTGGCCATATTTGAAAATCTGTTCTTCTGTCAATATTTCTCAAGCATCTGTTTTTTGTTGTTTCACTTGATTGAAATTTGTAAAAGACGGCAACTTTAAGTGAAGGAAAAACGTGAACCTGCTTGTGTCGATCACAGCAACTGAATTTACATGCTTCAGTCCTCACTTCGAACACACTTTAGATGCTCTAATCTATGCTACTTCTTGTTGCTGCAATCGAATTTCATTGTAACAGACCACATTAAACTTTCTTTTTAGATATGTTTGGTCCCAGGAAATGACACAGTGGGTGCCAACCCTTGTTATCCTTAGGCTAAATCGCGCTGCACTTTGTGTACATTGGAGTCCAAAAGGTATGGATGTCTATTATAAATTCTTTCAATGTTTATACTATTTTATGATTTCAATTTATGCCTTTTTTCTTTTCTGAGTGATAACAGTACCCTCACTAATTTATAGCCATTTTTAGCAAATATTGAGTAACGTGATGGTATACTTGTTGTAATTTGTAGAAACTGGCACTATAGGGCATACACTGACTATGGTGAATGACTTTTAAATATATGTATGCTAAAATTTTATCGAGTATGAGAGGTTTTTTTAAAGTTAGTAGGAAATGGAATTGCTGAGTTTTTGGTCCTCTGTTATTTATTGAAAATTTTGAGTAATTGTTCTACAATCATCCAAATAATAAGGTTTTGATGATATTATAGTGTGTGGTAGTCGAGTTCCTCTGTATGTTTCATTTGATTTAGGTCAGACTCGCCATTTTTTATCAAGGTCTGATTCAGTCATCTAATGGTTTCGCTCTCTCTTACAGAAAATAAGTTTGCTGTTGGAAGTGGGGCAAAAACTGTTTGTATATGCTATTACGAGCAAGAAAACAATTGGTACGATTATTCAGTTGTCACATATTATCAATCGAGTAGCATTGCATTCTTATGTTTCAACCTCAGCTTGCTTTCTATTTTGCTCTTTTGATATGATTATCAGTATATTTTGTGTTCCAGCAGCCTGTTAATTAATGGTACTAGCCATTAGCAACACAAATTCATGTTCCCTGCCTGTATGCAACCATCAATGTGGAATAATGTTCATATTTCAGTTCTTTGTTATGAAATATATCTCTTCAGAGCTCTAAAGAATGTTAGATAATAAATTCCTACAGAATTTTTTTACATAATGCACAATCAAGTTAAAATACAACCCGATACTACGTGACTTTATGTAATTGGTTCTTTCTTTGAGCATGCTTATCTTGAGAGATTATGTTATTGAGGCAACTGGAAGAAGGGACGTGGTTACATAATCGTGCTATTTTATGTTGAAATTCATTAGATGTTGATTTCAAGCAAGCATCTAAGCGACGATGTGAAAGCAAAACTAATGCTGGATTCAAACCTATAATGTTTAGAAGTACTCTTTTCTCTTTGCTGTTGTAGACTGTTTGTTCTTGAAAAAAATCATGATCAGGATTGAACTGAATAAATCATGCAAATTGCAACCAATCAGTATGGAGTTAAAATGGCTGGCTAATTAGGTGAGACTGGTGAAGTGAGAACTATATAATTTATACATGGGAAAATGCATTGTTTCTAAGTTTTATTTGGAGACTAGACAAGAGGATGGGGATTGGAGGCAGAAAAGAAACACTTTCATGTCTGGACATTGAGCCTCTTCAGTCAACTGAGCAAACACCATGTCGGGAATGCTGTATACGGCTTGTTTATTCAGAGTTATGCTTAGTAATTACGTATCGAAAATCGAATTCTTCATTGTTGAAGGTGTTGTTTCTAGTTAGATGGCTGAATTTCTGTGGCATCAAAATTTGTTTCTCTGAGAAGATGTTTTTTTCTCTAACTATTTTCCTTTTGATTGATTGGGTTTTACAAGGTTCCCTTTATGTTTTAGGAATCTCACTGTCTTTCTGCATGTGTAAAAATTAGTATCTTGATGCTTATGTCGATCTATCTTTGTTATTCCCAGGTGGGTAAGTAAGGTTATTAGAAAGCGACATGAATCTTCTGTCACAAGTGTTGCTTGGCACCCAAATAATGTGAGTTCTTGTGAGCTATCATCTGCACTTACATACCTAAGTGGCTAGTTCTCAGTGGATAATTGCATGCAGTTTCAAATACACATTCTCACTCTCCCTTCTCATTGTTTTTAACGGAAAAATGCATGTGCCATCTTCTTGTCTTTGCACTTGGCTTTGAATGGCATGGTACACACTTGAATGTAAACTCGATTGATTCGGAATATCCACTAAATTATAATAAGGACTATGTTTAAATCTGATATTTAGTGCAAAAAATAGTGTAGATAATAGTTTTCTATCTTAAGTTTTGAAGGAAAATGTGAAGTAAGTGTTCTTATCAATTTCATCTTGAATATTTTAATATTTATGTCTGATGAATTTCTGACGTAAACAAGTGTATCCGTAAGTGTTTGAATGACTATATGCTATGTTCAAAAGAAAAATGTGATGAAAATTACTCTTCAATGTTTTCCATTTTCTCTGTCTTTACTAAAATTCAAATATCCATGATTCCTCATGTAGCCATAGTTCTCATGTAGGACCTTTGTTCAAGATATAAAGTTCCCATTTACCACCAATTTTTTAAACCACTGAACAGATGTATTAACACTTGGGATACTCTTGCTAATTAAATTGCAAAACTCAAGCTTATTTATTTAGTTTAGTTGTTATCCAACCACTGTGGCAAAATGGTTTGAGAGCACAAATTGCAAACAGGGCCAAATGCCAATAATTTGTGTGTTCATAAATTCACAGTCCTATTGCACTAGTTGATGCATTTGAGTTTATTTGTTTTCATAATATATAAAGTAATATTAATAGCGAATCATTGCTCTGCACCGTCACCCTCACTATCTGCTCCACTCCCTGATTGAATCCATCAGCCGCCAGTTCATGTATCAATTTCACATATAGATACACAATTCGTATGATAGATTTTACTCCTTGAGTTAAATACATTGATTGAACTTCTTCCTCTTACCTTCTGTTGTAATAATCTTTTTAGACATTACTGGCAACAACATCAACAGATGGAAAATGTCGAGTATTCTCTACTTTCATCAAAGGTGTGGACACAAGGTACGTTTCCATGAAGTTACTGGGAGTTTTCTTGCTCTCATAATCAAACATTTTCCCCGGATCTCTGAGAGTCTCCCATGCTTACTGGTTTGCCATTAACCAGGGACTCTTCAGGTTCTTCTTCAGATTCAAAATTCGGAGAGGTATGAGTTTATGCTTATTTCCTCTTGTGTTAAAAAAGAGCCTGTTGGTCCATTATGTGTGATAAAATATATAAATTTAAGATTCGAGTGGAAAATAATGGCACTAGAGTCCTGGTAAATATCATGCATGACTAGAAATGTCAGTACTAATAACAGGAGTTGGTAAATGTGTTGTGTTAGTAAAATATATTTATGCAATTTAAGGAATACACCAATTATCCTTGATTTTGTTTTCTTTTTTTAATTGACACCCTTGATCGCATTTGGGAAGTAAGTTACATTACTTAAGAATTGGAAGAATCACAAATTTGTGAAGCACCTGAAACCTAATAAAATATTCAGAGAAATTGAATAAATATTTGAACAACGGCTAGAAAAGCATGTCTATTGATTCATAATATTTATGTTAATGTTTCATTAGAAACAATATTGTTTTAGAAACAATATCGTTTTTTAATAAGAGATACGTGTCCTGTAAGTTTCATTTGGCATCACCGTCCTTCTGTTTGTATGGAATACTTGATCTCCGGTTAATTTTCTTTTACTTTCTTTGCTTGAGGCAGCAAATCATGCAGCTTGATCTTTCATTTAGTTGGGCTTTCGGTATGAAGTGGTCTCCAAGTGGCAATACCTTAGCCTATGTAGGTAAGAAATTCATCACTTAGCTTCACTGTCAGAATGATTTTTGCTTGTGCTCAAGATATCCAAATGCAGTTGGTATCTGCCCGAAATTGAATTGGCTTGTGATGTGTTTATTTCTTAATTGGTGGCATAGCCTTAGTTATATGTGATTCATATAGAAATAATTGTGCTCCTGCAATTCTTGTATATTTATTTTTCCTCATCCAAATTTTTAATATTATTTAGTTAAGCATGGAGTAATGAGCAAATATTTACACATTTAACTGGGATAAAACCTCAGGTCACAATTCAATGATCTACTTTGTCGATGAAGTTGGCCCTTCTCCATCAGCTCAAAGTGTGGCATTCCATGATTTGCCTCTTCGTGATGTGGGTCAGCATCCATTCTCTGTAATTTTCTTAGTTTATTCTGTTCTCTTTTATGACAAGGATATTGATGAGTGATTGATGCATATGATTTAGGTTTTATTCATTTCCGAGAGAATTGTTATCGGTGTGGGATTTGATTGTAATCCTATGGTATTCGCAGCAGATGAAAGGGGATTATGGTGAGTTAACATCTGGAATAAACTATTTGTGTTTTCTGGTTGGGTATTTGTCATATCATTTGGTTTCCATCTTACTTTTGATATGTGCATACACGTTATAGAAAAGTTGAAGATTACATTCTTCATTGCAAGTGTTTTTTTCTTCTCTATAAAATTATATCTGTATTTTTTTTTATCTTCTTTAGGAGTTTCTTGAGGTATCTCGATGAGAGGAAGACATCTTCTTCAAGTGGAAAATATGGATCACAGGTACACATTTTTATCTTTAATCCCTCTGAAAACAAATGCAAAACCCTTGTTTTGATTACTGACTATTCAGAAAATCTAGTCCAAAAATGTACCGGAGGGTTGCATCCTGTCTAACTAAAAGCATAAGTTATTTGTCATTTTACTTGTAATAATGATGCATAATGTCATTTTTTTCAAGAAGCAAGTCTTGTGTATACTGTATAGTTTTCTGAAATACAGGTTTCAGCTTCCCATCCTTTCCATTTGTGTCTGTATTCATTGGTGTTTTTGAACACTTTTTCTCGTTTAGTTTGTTGTCGGCAATTTTCATCATTATTTGTCTTTCATGTTCTTTTTACCCAGTTATCAGGAAAATTCGGAAAATTTTATGGCCAATCAAAATATGGAAGCAGCAGCGACACCATCGAACCTTCAAGAGCACACGGGGCTGCTCATGAAAACTGTATCAAGTACAGTCATGCTAACTCCCTCATTTTGAACTTTATTTTATTTTACGGTTGCCTTTGACATCAAACAAAAGCTGTAAAAATAGTTACTTTTTTCCTTGTTTCAAATTCCAGTTGCATTGTTCCCCTCAAGAAAGCAGGGGATACTGTGGTCACCAGGTTCAGTACTTCAGGTTAGATTAAGCGCGCCTTTGTGTTTGTATTGTATTATTTCTTCAAGATACTTCCACTCAACTACATAGGACTTATTTATCATTGGAAATATCAATCACAGGATTGGATGGCAAAGTAGTAATATGGGATTTGGAAACTCAACAAGATTTACTGGAATATTTTTGAGGATAAGATGTTGGTCAACCGCATTCACAGCAGCGATTATCCTCACATACTTCCAACCAGTTTGTTATTGATGTATTTTGTATTGGTTTATTTTGCTGATTTGAACATATTTGATCATGGATCTTTGTATTAATGTTTCTGTAGTTGTTGGAAAGAAAATTTGATTGGTGCTTGTTTGCAGATATATCTGTGATATATTCTCACTTGTTTACCCTTGCATGATTTATAATGAGAATTGAAAATTTGGTATTCGTTCTCATAATAATCTTAGAATTAAGTGTTTAATTAATATATCAAAAATTATGNTGTATACACTAGCTGGGAAAACGATCATATTTTCAAGAATGGTTGTGCATAAATATCAAATAGTTATACACAGTCGACGAGAATAATCATTTAAGATGTGATATTCAGGACAATCAGTGCTCATAAAAGTAAGATAAATAACAATAAGATGTTACAAATTACTTTAATTCTATTTAATGAGTGTTTTAATATGATAAAAAAAAATGTAATTTATTAAATAATAATAATATTCATTAGATACCAAATCAGGGACAATATAGTAAATTTACACAAACGACATTATTGGTGGTAGTACAGTAGGTTCTGATTTTCATTTTTAAAGCCGTAGACTGACTCCGCCCGAAACTCGTTGCGAGCTTAATCCAATGGCGTCCGAAGAGAATCATACGCACCACCATAACCATGAACATGACCACCACCATCGCCATCATACTCACGAGTAGCCTTTTCTTTTCACTTTCCTCGTCAAGTTCAACACACAATTTCATTTTTGATACTGTGTTCCTGAATCTGATGTGTTTCGAATTTCAACAGGGAAACATGGGTAGGTCCAGATGGGAAGGTGTACCATAGCCATGATGGACTAGCACCACACACTCACGAACCCATTTACTCTCCAGGCTATTTTAGCAGAAGAGCACCTCCACTTGTTAGCAGGGATTTTAATGAAAGAGCTTTTACCATTGGCATTGGCGGGCCCGTTGGTACAGGGTATTTCTAATTTCTTGTTTACTTAATCTAAGAGGTCCTCTTTTATTCTGATTTTTTGTTATTATTTGTTGGGAGCTGTTTGTCCATTGTGCAGTTGAACTGTTTGTGAAATCTGCCGTGTGAAATTCTTAATTTATACCTAATAATACAAGTTGCTTATCTCAAATATTCTTGTTTTGACTGCAATTGTTTGTTATTCTGCAGAAAAACTGCTTTGATGCTCGCTTTATGCGAACTTCTAAGGGACAAGTACAGTCTCGCAGCTGTATGTATACACCTTCTTTATGATGCTTTTCCCTTTCACATTATGTTATTGCTTTATTATTAAGACTAGAATGTGGTACAAGAGTCGAGCTGAATTCACCACCAAATTCCCAAATCGAAGACTATATCTTTAATAAAATCTCACTCAAAACCAACAAAAATAGGATATTTTCTAATCGAGAGGACTGATGCGTCTCTCTTGAAATGTGCGTCATAAATGTGGGTTACAGTAACCTAATAGCTACGGGCATTGGAACTCAAGGCTCAAGCAAGCTCTACTCGCTTAATAATAGCCATTCTACTGCAGCCTTAGCCCCCGGCTCTTATCTTTGGTCATTGAGTTCTAACTCGTTCATTAGCGGACCACTATAATTGATAACAAGAGCTGGAAAAATTGGAGAAATTTATGGTGAGGTTTGTGGTGTTTTGAAAGGATTTGGGAAACTGTATTTTGAGAAATTGTACCGTAGAACCTAATGTATATTAGGTTTTATTTTTTAAATGAGATATTTTATACTGTAGATGTTATGCTGTATAATGCTTATTAGGTTGGTGATGTTACACATGTATTATGAGATACTTTAAAATTCACCGTAAAGATAAACAGTTATGTGACTAAAGAGTATTTTTGGGAAATGATAAAAGTTCTGTTTTGGTATATAAATTGAACGAAAATATAATTTTGGGAAACTATATTGGAATATATGTGGTATGTGTGCTTTTGTTTTGGGAGATTTAAAATATCTTTTAAAAATACTTTAAGCATTGCCTATGTTTTGTGTTATAATACATGAAGATTTATATCTTTGGGTGAGATGGATTCTTCTACTTCTATTATCATAGGTAACAAATGACATATTCACGAAAGAGGATGGTGAGTTCTTGGTAAAGCATGGAGCGCTTCCTGAGGAAAGGATTCGAGCTGTAGAAACAGGTGGCTGTCCACATGCAGCTATCAGAGAAGACATCAGCATTAATCTCGGGCCTCTTGAGGAATTATCCAACTTGCATAAAGCAGATATACTTCTTTGTGAATCCGGGGGAGGTATTTCTGGACTCGTATGAGTGGTTACATATTATTGGCTGCCAAAATAATTATATAATGCACATCGGTATTTTGTTTGAAGAATATTGAGACATGCCCTGATTTTTCCTTGCTGTTGGATGTAGATAATCTGGCTGCCAACTTCAGCAGAGAACTGGCTGATTACATAATATATATAATTGATGTATCTGGCGGAGACAAAATCCCTCGGAAAGGAGGTCCAGGCATAACACAAGCTGACCTCCTGGTAGGTGTTCTCTTTTGGTGCTTCAGAGTCTCTAATGTCAAATTTTTAAGTTGATCTAATCGTTTCAAGTCAACCTTTGAGCCAATTGTAGGTCATAAACAAAACAGACATTGCCGCTGCAGTTGGAGCTGATTTGTCTGTCATGCAACGTGATGCACTCCGAATGAGAGATGGAGGTCCATTTGTTTTTGCTCAGGTTTTGTATTTTTTTACTACTCCGGGACATTAAAATCTTAACTTATTATTGTTCTTAGGTCGGATGCATATTTCAGTCATCCATTTTCCTCGAATCATTTTACTTTTCTGTTGACTTGATGGCATTCGGATGCTGATGGAAAATCATGTACATGCAGGTAAAGCATGGTGTTGGTGTTAAGGAAATAGTGGACCACATTTTAGAGGCCTGGCAAGTAGCAACAGGGAAGAAGCGCCTCTGACTTCATGCGTTTCTTCGTCAATGCAATATGTTGGATTTGTTGTGCAACTTTTGCTTGAAATCCAAATAAAAGGTGTATGAAATATTGAGTTGTTTCATTATTAAACCTACATGTTTTCAGTTATCCTCGAGGAAAGCAAATTTCCCAGCATGCTTTTTTTCCGTGTTCTTTCTATAATAAGCACTACATTAATAACCATCTTTAATTTGTTTATTTTTATTTTTTCAAAATTTTGAAATACCTATTCCATCTATTTATTAACACGTTACTTTCTGATCTTTTAAAGTTAATGTAGCATATAACAATTATATATTTATAAAAGATGATTATGAACATACAGAAATTCAAACAATAATTTTTGTTAAAGGGTAAACTACACCAATGTGATTATATTAAATTTATTTTAAATCATACAAAAGCTTCGTTGAAAAAAATATTGCTCCGCGTTATTCTTTTATGAAAGAAGTAAAATCTAGCATGATAGGCTTATTTAAAGGGAATAAAATGTGTTTTTTTTTTAAAAAAAAAAAGTACAATCAAAGGTAACATTGGAATTTACTCTCAAAGTGTAAGCAGCAGCCCTTCGGGAAAACATGGATGTCATTATTGTTCTCAAACGAGATAATTGTGTTAATAAACATGTCAATAAAGTAAGCTTAAATTAAAAATATAACTTGATCATTCATAATCACGAATGAATAATGATCTATGGTAGTTCGTTTCAGATAACAGTAGTAGAGATAATATTTGTCCAATGACTAGAAAAATCAAACCAAAAACTGGATTAAATTTACCGACTACAAAATGAGAGCGTATGAATATGGCAATCGTTGACTCAATCAGCTTACATAAACAAGTTCGGCCTGGACGCTTTGTATGTGGTCTTGAGCTTTCTGGTTGGAGGCCTCACTTTCCTAAACACCAACGGGAACTTGATCTTAGAGTCATGGAATTGCTTAGTACTCTCCCTCTTGCATAGCTTAGCAGGAATAGTTGCAGTCTTAATAATTTGGATGCAATGGTGTCGAACTCTGTGGCGAGAAGCCATTTCTGTATACATCTGTTCAACAGCACCGTTCAAGGTAGTATCACGGTACTCCTTGTACATATTGTGATATCCAGTTCGACTTTGGTATCGCAGCCAGATTCCATAGTTCTTAATTGTAGTCGGGTTCTTCTCAAAAATCTACAAACCCACAAGGGAAAGACATAAATGGTTTCGTTGTGAATGTCGGTGAAAGGATCACCATGTTTTCTCAAGATATCACATAGGAACGACATATTATTGGTATCAAAATGAATAGGAGATGAGTAGAATGTTGATGAAAATGATCCAATAATGCCAATAAATACATCAACCATACATAAGGAGAGAATTTCTGAAAATATAAACCATGCATCCGAATGTCTTGTGTTTAAATCCTGATGCTTAATGGAGGAAAGTTACATCTTCGAACAGTGAGGTAGTCTAAATGGGAACCAATATCTTTAAAATATAGATCTGTTTTAAATTTCAAACCAGATAAACTGAAATGATCAAAACAAAAGACAAAACAGTCGGACATTTACCTCATTGATAGCAAGAACCTGCCCGTTACTCTTTTTCACCTTCTTAAGCTTCCTCAAGAAGTACCTTCACGAATAAAACACTATCAAAAACCCATTTAATGTAATCAATGCAAATTTTTAACTCGCTATTGTGACGACACACATGTAACACATTTGATTATTAAAATTAGACCAATCAAGCCTAGAGAATTGGAAAAGTAACAGTTTCTACAGTAGCCACATCCTTTTAATTCCATTAGCAACCAACTGGGAGCTGGAAATAAAGATGAGGACGGAGACCGTAAATACCAGAATTTGGACTTGGCTCGGACCTCATTAGTAGCCCAAAGCTTCATGCGGTAGATCTTAGGGTGCGCATCTGTCTCCGTCGGAAGAGCTCTTCCCACGACCTGATACTGGTGGAACTGCACAAGTGCAAAGCCTCAATAACACAAACAATTAGGCTTCAAGCCCGAATCGCACAAATCAAACACCTAACGCACAATGGCATATACAAGTATAATTTACACGCACGTCGCAGATAGAGTGACTACAAAAGAAAGTACCTTGAATGTCACCATTTCCGGTGGATTTTGATCTGCGCCTCGCTTGTAAAAACTGTTAGGGTTGCCAATTTATACATGGTAGGCGCGGAACGAAATGAAACCCTACTAAGTGGGCTCGTCAACATACTGGGCCTACGGGACCTATTGGGTTAGCTATTTTAGATATATTATCATGGGCCTAACATCTTGAGCCCAAATTCCAAACAAGATAAGTAAACTGCCGCACTTACTTATTCCACTTCACCACAGGATAATGCTATCCTCAGCCCAACCGCTGCGTCTCTTGCGATCTCCCGCCACCGTCACCACATTCAAATGCCTACACGCCTCACCACTCCCCTCCACAGCCACCGTCATTCCTTCTCCGTCATCTGATATCCTCACGACCCGTAAATCGCTCCTCTCCCGCCAAACATCCGCCGTCGACCTCGCCAAGTCCTTCCTGCATGGCCTCCGCCGCACTGAGCCTCAAGTTAACATCTTCCTTTACGTCTCCTGCTCCATCTGTTGCTTATAAGATTGGTATGAAATTGGCATAGTTTACTTTACGCTTTATTTCATCTTTGTTTTATGGCCCATAATTTTTTCTCTTAATGTTGAAGCTTGAAATCATTCAAAAATTATGTAATTTGTCCAGGTGAGAATCTTGTGCTTGTTATTTTTCATGAGTATGGATAGGGAAATTGGAAGAAAGTCGAAAGATTTTCAGAGTAACCTTAGAAATGAGTTACAAACAGACAAAAATGCAAGAATCAAGATACACAAAGAATTCAAAGACCAACTAAACTTGAAACAGCACAAATGACAGATCAATAATTTTAACCTTCGCAGCAAAAAATATATAAATCTTATTAAAAGGTAAATTTTTGAGGAAAATGTAAATCGTGCCTACAACTGATCCCCCTCAGTGTTTTTTTTTTGTCTTTACAAGTAACATACCGCATGAACCCGTGCAATCTTAATATTCTTTTCTATAGCATCAATTCCTATTACAGCAGCACCCATGCGAGCCAAAGGCTGAAATTTAAAAGGATAAGTCATTAGACGACTTCAAAACAGGACTCTAGTACTCAAGTTTATTTAAAAGGCATTAGTCCATCTCAAGGGATAGATACTACTTGCCCTTCCAGATGATTAAAGATGCATACCTCAGATAAAATACCCCCTCCACAACCAACATCGACGAATTTCAATCCTTCAAATGGTCTTGGACAGTGTGGATCCTTTCTGAAACAAGTTGACACCAACTAGCTTTTATAAGAAAACCAAGAAAGAAAAAAATATCAAGGCGGGACACCATTTCTTAGGTTCCTACAACAAGTAGACCTGATAAAAGTAAGGCTGGTAGGACTAACAACCTCTTGCCTAAGAGTGAAATTAACAATTCAAACTCGTACAGAATAAGATTACCAAAAATGCCGGCATAACGTAGACCTGAATAAAAGCAAGTCTAGTAAGATTCATCACATGCAATGGCTTAAACGGCCCTTCCAAATCCCACCTTCAATTCATTCAACAAAAAAATATCAAAAAAAAAAATAAAAATCTTCCACAATAACTGGAAGCAAAAAAAGGAAATCTCCGAGAATCTTGAAACCACACCATGTCTCGACAATGGCGGAGAACTTCTTGAGCTCATCTTGATTCAATGAATCTTTGGCTGAAAACCCGGAGCCGGCGGACTGTTGACAGAATCCGAATAATGCCTTACGAGATTCAAGCACCGATTTTTGGATCTGCAAAACTTATTGCGGAGCCGTGGAGAGGACTCAGTTAGGGCTTGAAGTCGTTTTAGGAGAAGCTTTGAAGCCATTGCAGTCTCAGCCAGCTGATACAAGAGTGCCACGCCTTACGTTACTGTGCCTATTGGATGCAAACGACATAAATGGGCTTCAGATAATGGGCCTAAAACTGTTAATTTGGGCTGCTCTATTGGGCATTTGAATAATATGCTAAACTAAGGCCTTAAATGTGTCATTCGAGTTTTATCTTACATATTTTCTGTTTCACATTAATAGAACTACCATTTTAGCCTTTTAAGCTGATATATTTTGAGTTCTAGTAATATAATTTGTTAAAGTTTGATTTCTACACAGTCACTTAAATTTTTTGTCTTTTTTTACTCGAAACCACTAAATTCATCGAATATGATTTATTTGACATTGATTTTCTCTTATAAAACACGTGGCGATAATTAAATTCATATTACTCAAATTAAAATTCGTGTCATCAAAAAAATTGAAAAATAAAGAAAAAAAATCTCAATACTTCAAAATAGGAGAAAAAAACTTTCTCATTTCTTTTGTTTATGAATATTTAATGTACTAAATATAAGTTTTATTCTTACCATATGAGTCACGTAAGAGAATATCAGTGTCAAAGTTACTTGATAAAACTAAATTTTTACAAGTTAAAGGACTAAAACAAAAAAAAATTGAAACTTACAGAACTAAAATTGTAATTTTCTCTTAATATAATTTAGTTCCTCGAAAAGTTTTTTTTATTCCAAAAATGTTGTTTTCATCGTTACTAACAAATGTGTAACCCTTTGAATTTTAGGTAATAGTGTACATTAAATTACATGCAACCGGAAATTGAAACTCCATGGCATGTGTATAGAGAGAGTATTGTCTGAATTTTCACATATATAGTACTTGACAATACAAACAAAAGCAACGGGCAGTGTCTCCCCACGTGAGGTTCTGAAAGGTATGGCATTCCTATGTTCTTTTGTGCACCTTTCCTTTTCAATTACCAAATCATATTTGTTTCTGTTCCATGTTTCCTCCAATTTCCAAAGTTTCTGTGAGAAAAATAAATTTTAGATTTTGTAAGAAATTTTATATATCCTACCAATATTATCTTTTAAATGTAGATGTGTGACTATTTTCCAAGAATGGGTAAGAAGGGTTGTTTTTTTTATATATATTTTAAAAAAATCTTGAGTTGCAACAAAATTGATAAGTAAACTTTTTGGGCCATTGACATATCCAGGGACATAGCCAGAAAATTTTTCAACGGAACCTAGACTGAAAATAATAAATATTTGATTTATAAATAGACTTTACTTCAGATAGTTCGGATCGGGTGCCCATCGAGCCCGATCCCTGGACATATCATTAAAATATATAATTTTTTTTTTTTTAACTCTAAGTTGGGGTGGGCTCCGATCCCTGGACATATCATTAAATTTACCACATGAAAACAGTAATCAATGGTTATGATTGAGGGATTGGGGTGACAAAACTCAAAAGTGATTGAGTGAACATTACTCTTACTCTGATTGGTTAAAATTCTTTTAAAGTAAAATAGAAAGAGAATTAACAGTTTTTGTTTCGTAGCAATGAGCTTTAATTTATTCTTTTGCAGCATGTGCTTTGCTGATCGAATTCCTAAACACGTCGGTTCTTTTTATATCATGCATGGACTAATAAATTTCAATTTTTTGTTCATGGGAAAATGTTGCAGGCGTAACATGGGCGATATTGAAACAAAAATAAACTAGAAACATTGAATTTTAACATGTTAAAGAGAAATATATGTATATTTTTTAGACTGGAACACGAGTCTGTCTCACATTTGTGTATGTATGGTGCTGCCATTAATCAAATTGGATTGGGTAAGAGAAATAATTTATGTTCGTTGGTAATAAAAGGAAGGGAATGGATAGTGGGGGGAAAAGTTGAGTTGAATGAAGGCCCCCCCATACATCTATTCAGTGTTTTATTAGAACAGCTATATTGGTAGGTAGATACTTATTAGGCTGTTGGAATCTTATTTATAGGCCATTGGTCTTAGTCTTATAATATACATGTAAAGTAATGATTATTGAAACTAAAAAAATATTAGTATGAGCAAGTAATTGTCGTTTTATTAAAATTTATAACTTGTGGTAATTGTGTAATTCAAATTTTTTCAACTGTACACCAGACTAACACCACGTTTTGATTGTTCTAACAAGAAGGGACAATTGTTGCATCCCAACAATCTCTTTCTCAGTATTTCATTATTTGCAACCAATGGGAATCGAACATGTGACCTCGCCTCTTATAACGTTTGTCGATTTACCAAAAGTTATAGCTTGTAGTAATGGTACGATTCAAATATTTTCTACGTTTTATAACAAAAAAATGGTTCAAACTTAATTTTTTAAACTTCAAGTTAAATAAATATATATGTTTTATAACAAAAAATAATTCGAACTTTAATTTTTAAGCTTCAAGTTAAATAAACATATAAATATGTGATTAATTGTTCAGACTTCGCAATGATAGAAAAATTAAGAAAGCGAGAGAATAAAATATAAATCAAAGAAAGAGAAAATTTGTTTTATGCTATACATATTCTTTATTGAGCAATGCGTCATTTATAGGCAAATACATCAACGGAAAGAACCATAAAAGTAGCAACAATACCACTAAAACAATTAAATAACAAATATGCAAAGATATTTATTTCATGTAATACTTTGTTACTAATAAACCATGACTAACAGACATTATTTGACAAGACAGATAACTAAAGACTTGAATAAATTTCTAACAATTCAATAAACCCTCCTTTAAACCGGTAAGATCAACATCCATTTAATAAAAGCACTCTCCCTCATACTAGTTATTTAGTGTGCTAATACCAAGTAGCTCCCTTAGTTTCTGAAATACAGACAGTTTGAGAGACTTGGTAAACATTGAGAGACTTGGTAAACATGTCGGCTACTTGATTTTCAATTCGCTTCTGCAATAGATAAGATCAATTGTTTCATTCTTTGTGAGGTCTCTTAAAAATGATAATTTACATCAATGTGCTTGCTTCTTCTATGTAGGACTTGATTCTTTGACAATTTTATGGGTTAACTATTATCACAATAAATTGCAATAAGATCATGATTCTTGAATTTAAGCTCTTAAAAAAAATTCAACCAAATAGCTTGACATGCACATTAAGTTGCTGCAACAAATTCAGCTTCAGTGGTTGATAAAGTATCAATTGATTGCTTTTTCGAAGTCCATGGAACGACCGTTGAATCTAAGAAAAAAGCATATCATGAAGTTCTTTTTATTTCATCTCGATCTCCTGCATAATCATTATCACAAAAAGCCATCAAGTCTGATTGTTCTCATTTCTTATATTAGAGACCAAGTTCTGGTGTTCGTTGCAAATACCATAAAATCTTCTTGGCAACTTGAAGATGAATTTATGTAGGATTCTCCATGTATTTGCTTATGAGACTAAAATAATACATAATATACTGCCTTGTTGATGTTAAATATATTAAGCTTCCAACAATTTGCTTGTAAAGTGTGATGTCAATTTCTTTCCTTCACAATATTTGGTTAGCTTCAAACCACACTCTACGGGAGTATTTGCATAATTGCATTTCTCCATCTAAAATATGCACAAAACTTTTTGAACATATTTCTTTCGGGAAATAAAAATCCCATAAGTATTTTGAACTATTTTAATACCAAGAAAATAATGCATCTTACCAAGGTACGACATATCAACTCAACCATCATGTACTCCTTAAAATTTTCAAAGATGACACTGTCATTATCTGTGAATATAAAATCATCAACATAATAATCAAAACAATGACCACTTTCCTTTATCTTCAAATTTTGTACAAAGTGTATACTCATATGGGCATTTTTTAAAACACACCTTAAAAAATAAGCTTCAATTCAACTATACCATGCTCTTGGGACTTGCTTTAGCTCATACAAAACTTTTTTCAATTTATACATGTTATGCTAATTTCCAAGCTTAATATAATCAGGAGATTAATCGATATATGTGTGTGTGCGCGTTTGTGTTCTTCCAAGTTTCCATGTAAGAACGCCGATTTCACATCCAATTAGAAGATAGACAATGAATACTGCATTGCTAAGGCAATTACCAGTCTGATCGTATCATGTCTTGAAAATTGAGCAAAATTTTTTTTATAGTCGACTCTAAACTCTTGTTTGTGACTTTTGCTAACAATTGTGTCTTGAATTTGTCTACTTTTCCATTTTCTTTCAATTTATTCTTGTAAATTCACTTCACACCTATTGCTTTTTTTATCTTTTAGAAGCTCGGTCAATTATTAAGTTGCCTTTTTCCTCGATTGATGCGATTTCAACATCCATTGCCTTCTGCTATTATGATTCATTGACGACACCTTTGAAAGTTACTGGGTCACAATATGAAAATAGAGCAAAATAAACAAATGAATCTTCAATTTGGTCAACGGTAGTTATTTCATAATCTGTCATCCATATAGATATTCTTCTAACTCGTTGAGATCTTTGTTCATTTTCTATCTCGTTGACTGAAATGTATTGATTGATTGTTGATTGTTGCTCGTTTTCTACATATTGTGAATTTTTCAAAGGATGATGCATTTCTTCTCCATTTTCTTCATCAAATTCAGCTTGAATTTGATGTCTAATAGTATTTTCATCATCGAAAAAGCGACTGAACATCTTGAATATTTTTGGCATTCGGATAATTGACTCGGCCGATTCTCGTGTTAGTATCTATTTGGTTCAACTTTGAACACGAGTCTTTTTCCAAGAATATATATTAACTTGCTGACTCGTATGTCAACCGAGTTGACATAAAGTGATTATCTTTTGTTAGCCTAAACAGATCGTGTCGAAAATTTTACTGGGTGTTCATTCATCCCCTCTAAACACTTAGCCGATCCTAACAATATATGATATTGAGCACATGTTGATAGTCATAGACTGAAAAACGAAAGCTAGATAATTCCACCGTTCATTATTGCAATTGTAATTATTAAATAACAAAAAGACACTTGGTAATTGTATGCTGTTGAATTAGTTCAATATAACTCGACATAGTATATGGATAAAATAATGAATTTCTTCAAAAAACATAGATTAAAAATTGAAATTCAATCATTATAGAAGATTAAATAATATGTGCATTAATCGAGATTCTAACAGTTATTTATTTATTATTTTAATTTAAATTATTTATATTCGTTTCATCTTTTTATTGTAATTTCGATTTAGTTTATTAATTTATTCAACTTTTTGTTAAAGTTAACAAAAGAATTGTTATTGAGGTAGATTTGTAATATATCAACTTCTATCAGAAGATACATGTACTTGTTATTAAAACTTGACATATACACTTACAATAATATTTTGTTTAAAGATATCCAATTGTTATAAATTATTTTGCTGAAAAAACTCGATCATCTAGATTAGACAGAAAATCATTATTTTCATATTTAGAAATTCAAGAGATGCATAAAATATATCACAAGCATTTCATTTACGATAAAAAAAGTACACCATTGATGCTAAATACAATGAGAAAATACTTGTATTCACTAATAAATTAAGAGAAAAAGACAAATAACAATAAAAATGATATAACAATAAATAAATTATTTAAAATAAACACGTGAAAATATGAAGACTTCATATATGTGATTAATATGAATTTATAAAAAATATAATTTTCATTTTTATTTATTAGATTAACTAATTTTATCTCAAATAAAATTGTTTCAATGGGCAACGCACATATACTTTTCTAATATTGTAAAATGAATTCTATTTCAAACGATGACATTAAAATAAGACAGATGTAAAGGAACAACTAACTAGGGTCAGAAGCCAGGTTCATATGACTACAATAACACACTTTCACAACATTACCGTGTGTATTTATTATATATGGTACCATCTCTATTTATTGTGGAATACATGCAAACTTTTTATGAAGCTGCACGATGAACTTCTCAAACAATTTTGAGTTAATTATTCGTGTAAAGGAGTAATATAAATTCCTCATTATGAACGGGCTATAAACCAATATTTTCCACAAGTTCCACCCTTCGTACGTGGGAATTTTGCAAATGGCAAAAACATATGACACATGTAAAGGGGAGCTCCGCATGTTAGAAAAAGACAGATCATTAATCAGAACTGAACCAAATTCTTGTGTAACAGTTTGGATTAATGAAAGGAAAAACTAAGGGGCAAACCTGCAAGAGAAGGTGGAACCTTTGTACCACCAAAAAAAGGTGAAGAAAGGTAAAAGTAGTAAAATAGAAATGTGGGGTCCATTTCCTGTCTGAACTTGTCCTTGTTTTCCAGTGGTCTTGTTATGTCATATCCTACATTTCTTGAAATTCATATGTAAAAAATTCCCATTTATAATTTCTTTTCCATTGTTGCTTTATAAAAGAATTTGTCATTTTTGTTTCTGACCGATCTTTTATAATGCAGGTCAGTCGATTGTGACCTGTAAATTCCTATGTTACAGTAACTGTGGTGATCTCTCGAGATGACGAGTAACTTCATATCCGGACCAATGATATCTTTCGAATTGCCCACGCACAGAATCAAAATGTTAAATAAATTAAATATTTCATGTTGACTGCTCTACAAATCAAAACATGAATCTCCAGAGAGTCGAATCCGTAAAAGACCATTTAAATTGGGTCTTTATAACTTGAAAGTGATTTATGAATTCTACGATATGCAAAAGTGATAATTTTTTCTTTACTAGTAGCAAAACACGTGCGTTGCACGTGGATAACGAACTTAAGTACGTTATGAATATTGATTCTAAATTTGCAAATGAACGTAGAAACATAATTTTTCACAAATTATTCAATAACATATATTATTTCACAGCTTATTTTTCTTCGATTAAATTCAGCAATCATAACATCATATTTAATTTTTATGTTTCTTTTCATCGTCAGATTTGATTTTGATTAATCTCTTTAATGCTTGTGTGTTTTTTACTATGATCTTCCTGTTTTGTTTATTTAAGTCGTTCACGATTTGGGTCTAAAAACAATTGGAAAAAAATGGAGTGATTAAAATAGATATGATGTATATATTAATTTTAAAATTATTGATATAATTACTTGAAATAAAAATTATGAGAAAATACAAGAAAATTCAAAAGCAGATAATATATTAGAAAAAAACTCTCTCGAGATAAGGGATGTAGATATATATTTTATTAAGGAGGCAAAAAAAATTCAAAATAATTCATAATCGAAAAAGTCCAAAATATAACGGTATTTTTTCCTTTAAAAAAAACTAATGGGACACATCGTAATTTTTAGATACAAATATTAATATTTCAAATGTTACTAAATGTTTTTAAAAAATTTAAGTCATAACATCATAAAAATATAAAAAAAAAATGCATATATTCACATAATTCTAAAACTAATTTAGAATATATTTATATCACACACAAAATATATATAATCATTAAAAAGTAATATATAGAAAAACAATATTTTGAGTACTGTCGAATATTACAAAAAACAATTAAGCTACAAAAAATATGTCGCTTTACCAAAAGTTATAACCGGGGTAACAATGTAACGTTAACTAAAATATTTTAAAATCGTAAAACAACTCAAACGTCACATTTCGATTGTTGTACCTTGCATAAACAATTATTGCACCTAACAAATATGATATGGATGTTATTTTATATTCTAGAAATAATTTCTCTAAATCAAATTTATTCTCACTGATCAAATAATTTCATCGAACACAGTAATTTTAATTATTAATAATAATTTAAACACAAATATTAATTATTAGGATGACCACCCTATGCCCTCACCTATGTTCTATTAAATTACAATCATAGTAATAATGCACCATGAATTGGTTAATATAACTTAGTAAATTTAATAAGTGAGTAATATTAAATAACAATTTTGTTATTTTGAAATGTGAAAAATAGTTTTTATATATATAAATTCATCATATATAATGATAAATTAATTAATACGTAGAAAAGAGAAAAAATTGTTTTTTATGTATGTAATGTAAAGCGAGTTATATATCCATACATGGTACAAGGTTTTCTACCTCCGCAATGAGAGGTATAAGTAGCAAAATCACAATTAAAAAATAATTTCAGAAAAATATTGAAAAAATGCAATCACATAATAATTTATAATAATTTTACGTTAAAAAAATATTTTTAGAAATAATCTTTAACATATTTCAATATCTATAACATATATGATGCTTCTTAGTTCATATTTTAAAATCAACTTATTATAAAATTGACGTATTTATATGTAAAATAAAAGATAAGATAAGATATAAATATTAAATATTCATTATCAATAATAAAAAAATACACTCATTTTAGTAACAAATTTTAGTAGCAAAAAACCCATAAAAAACTATTGATTTAATTTGCTAAATTAAATGAACAAGGGTATATTAGAAAATTCACATTAATATTCAAAGCCATTTAAGATATACATTAAATTACAAAAGAACCCATAAAAAACTATTGATTTAATTTGCTAAAATAAATGAACAAATGTGTATTAGAAAATTCATAATTAGAAGTGATATATTTATATGTATGTTAGATTTGGGTTTGCTCGAATATTTATGACCTACCAATATCATATGCTGAAGCAGTATCAGAGAAACATAAGACTATTAAAATAGCAACATTTGATAAGCAAGAAACTACTTTAGCAAACCATTAAGCAGAAAACAATATGGCATTCAATGCAAGAAAAATCAAAGCAACATTTAACCAAAATGATATTATATTATCCCTTGGAGCTTCAGAATTCTTCAATGGCTGGATCGATGATCCAGATTTATTATTCCCACAAACATCAACTCCAACATGATCATCATATGCTGCTGCAGATGGACTCAAACACAGCCCAGGATTGCCACTGAGGTCCAGATTTCTTCCAAGCCTTTTTAAGAAACTTGAGTTAAAAGGCACAACGCCGTTCAGAAAGTTTCTGCTCAAATTCAAGTGATATATGAGTGATAGATTGCCAAAACTCGCTGGAATTTCACCTGATAAACGGTTGTTCTGCAATGAAAGTGTGCTTAGATTTGTTAGTTCTGAATACTTCTCTGGTATTGTTCCCGAGTACCCACAATTTCCAAGCCTAAGTTCTTGAAGTTTATTGAGCTGACTGAGTTCCCATGGCAGAGTTATAAACATTGGATTATCTTCCATTAATAAATACTGCAAATTCTGCAACCCTTTCAATCCTTCTGGGAGTCCCCCGCTCAATTTGTTGCTGCTCAAGTCCAAGAAAACCAAAGAATTCAGCTGTTGAAAGCTTTCTGGAATGCTTCCGGTCAAAGAATTGTAGCTCAAATCAAGCTTTTGAAGATCACTGAGCTGTCCTAGTTTAGAAGGGATTGGTCCCGTGAACTTGTTGTAGCTTAAATCAAGGCCCATAAGGTTTCTAAAATTGCCCATTTCAAAGGGGATTGTTCCAGTGATAAAGTTGTAACTAAAATCCAGGTGCAAAAGTGAACTCAAACTGAAAATTTCAACTGGAACTGGCCCTGTGAGCCTGTTTTGTGACAATGTGAGGATTTGAAGTGATTTCAAAGAGGAAAGTTGAGGTGGGATTGAGCCAATAAGTCTAGAATTTGATCTCAAACTCAGCTGTTGAATTGGAGAACTGATATGCGATTCGTTTACTGAGAGTGAAATAATCGTTGGGGTATGAGTGAAACACTGAAAAATGAAAATGGATTCAAGATATGAGAGATGAAAGATTTCTGAAGGAAATGTGGCTGTTTTCTTGCACGTTGGATTTGGGGAGGTGCCAAAATCAAGTCTGATTACATGGAAAAGATCGTCACTTCCTGTAAATTTGCATTCAATTCCGGGCCAGGATGAACCCGCTTGACAGGGGTCAGGGTATGAAACTCTCCAATTTTCATCAGATGACAGAGTTTCCATTATCTTGAACAAGGTTTCAAGTTCAAGTGGATCCATATTAGGAGGGGGATTCTTGTTTGACTGGCTGTTTCTAGGAACTTGAATAGTGGAGAAGACAGGAGATAATAAAAGAAAAAGTAGTATTAGGAGAAGAGTTTGAAGGGAACATGAACGTGCAAGTGGACAGAGCATCTTCTTTATTTTGAGTTGAATTTTGTGAATAAAATTTGTTGTTTGAGAAAAAATGGTGGTTTCACCACGGTGGGAAGCCTCATCGGATTCAAACGCAAGAAAGAGGGAGAGAAGTAAATGAATATGTGCAAAGATTTGATTGACGTGACGGGTGGGGTATGATTTTGGGTGAGAAAAATGAAGCAAATGTAGGGTCAAGAATCTAATTTCATTATCACGAGTGAAAACAGGCTGGGAGATGGCAATTCAAATCTTCCCATATTTTACAGTCACTGGTTTGTGATAAGTTAATGGCCAATGGGTGAGTACAACACTTGATATGATGAATTTTCAAAGATTCAATACGAAATACACAAGAATTGCGTCATAAACCGAGGCGTGCTTCATTTGATCAGACTTGATGATTGAATGGCAATATGAAAGGAAAAGAGGGAAATGACTTGATGACAGAAAAGGAAAAGGGCAACAGTGCAAGTAAACGTTGCCACAACATTGATCTTTCATGGGAGAAGGCTACACAGTTCATGTCTTTGGGGGTATAGATGTTTTCACGCTCGGATGGAATGTGTC
Organism: Primulina huaijiensis; assembly: GCF_012295235.1. Lineage (NCBI taxonomy): Eukaryota > Viridiplantae > Streptophyta > Magnoliopsida > Lamiales > Gesneriaceae > Primulina > Primulina huaijiensis. Next base: position 21,740,011 of record NC_133316.1, read on the forward strand.
CCTTTCATTCCATATTCGTACAACAGGAAATTTTGTGATATTTGAATCTACTCTACAAGTTGATAAACATTGATCTCTAGATTTCTAATAAAACTTTAATTTTTACTAGATTCTAATTGGGCACTACAAGTTTTGGATTACTCAAACTCGAGCTCGACCATCTCAAGAATTAATATAATTCTATTGTGAACTGTGAAAGAAAAAATGATGAAAACTTGAATATTTTTGAAAAATATAACCCAAGCTTAATCCTTAAAACGCAACACAAAAGGAAAAATTTATTATTGACATCCACAGCAAATTCAAATCACAATGAGCATAATTAAAAAGAACATGAATATAAATGATGGCGACCGCTGTGTTGCCTGCCTGCTTAGCCTATAACTTCCAAATCCACATTGTGGCATGTCAGAAAAGAGTCGTCTGTATAGGAACATACACATGTTTTCCTTGACGTAAACGAATTCTTTCAGCCTTTCTGCTGCTATTTTTCACTTGTTAGGTAACAAGCGTGCGGGATAGGATATATAAAGCAGCGCAAGGTAGGGATCATGGTTTATGAGAACATTCGCAGGAAATTGTTTGCATATGCCATTGGCTTGACGTCTGGGTGCGGCTGCAAATTGATCAAAAGATTTCACTGTCAAAATTTGTGCTCTAACCATAATAGTGTAAATTCATGCTAAAATGGAACATGGTGGTTATTTTCACAGGCTTGGATTCAAACAGCCATCCAGGTTAAATTTAGAAGGTGCACCAAAAAAAGGATGGTGGTGACAATTTTCATTTTTAAATTGTCGTATGTGTTTAGGGGCATTGTGCAGGAGGGAAGCTACTAACCACAGCTGAAAAGGAGACGACATTTGGTTTCAGATCAGGAACTTCAAAACGAATAAAGGCACCCTTGTTTCCCATCTGCAACCAGAAGATAAAATATTAATCTTTGAGCAAAGTTGCAGTTTTAAAACAAATGAGCACCAGATGAACCTAAACATACAGATTGAGTTAAGAACACAAAGTCATCCACTTGACATTTTGCAAGAAATGCATGTTAAACCTCGTTCGATGCCCATAAATGAGTTTTTACCATATTCAAAAGGTCCTGAAAACATACGCCAAACAATTCCAAAAGCATGACAAAAAGCTTGTAATCTGTTGATTAGCTTAATGTCAAATGTACAAAGCCTGTCAGTGTGTGGTCAGTTCCTCTACCAAGTTCCTAAATCAAGGAAGTTTTCGACAGGGATTCAACAAGGTCAATGAAGTAGCGAAGAATATTCAAAATGAGCAGTAGACCCTACAGGAAACATAAGAGAATACAAGTGTCGAGAAAACTTCCGAATGGCAATCAAGATTTTAGACTTAGATCACTTTAAATTTCGCACCTCTTCAATTTGTCTGCTAAATATGGGTGGGAGTTTTGATGGGATGCAATGGAAGAGTTTGTTCCTCAAATCAACTAATTCGTAGGAAATCTCTCGCACTTAAAGTAAACCACCAGGAATCCAAGGTATGGTGAAGCTTAACCGGCCAATCTTCTAGGACTGCTCACCATTTCACCATCTAAAGTGACTAAACAGCATTTTGTGGCAGGCTTATGAAGGCTCAAGACAGGATTTGGCTATCAGATAAAGACAGAAACAAACTATCCAAACATTCAAAAGCAAGATATAATTACACAAACCAGTTTGGCATCCACATACATGCTTGCGCCCTGAACGGCCTAGTTGCATAAAAAGGATCGAGACAATCATACGCTGTAAGATGAATTGAGAACAAGATAACCTGATCACAGTAATTTGGAGCAGAGAACACAGTGATAAGTTTTCCATCATGCTCGATCTCATAACCTTCATCCTTAACTTCATGTGACCGCACTATTAAATCTGTAAATCATTAACAAGTTGAGCTGAAGATGTTTTGTTTGTGAAAATATAAAGTGCACAGCCAATGCGGTGAATTTGAATTAAATTCATAGAAAACAACCTAGGTTGTTGTCCTGCAAAAATCTTTTTGTTACATCAGGACCAAATGAAAGACCAACGCCACGCTTGCTGGGTCCCCTCCCAAGTTGAGGTTGTGGATCACTCCATAACAATTCACACATCAACCCTGAATAACATAGAAAAGAAACAAATGACTTCTGCCATAACACCCTAGATAATGCATAGTTTAACATGCTGCAGTGATTGCTAATTGTCTAAAAAATTCATCTTATGAAAACTGCAGAAGCAATCATCTTTAAGAAGAGTAACAAGATATACCTTCAAGTGAGCAAAAAAGCACAAGAGCTAGAATGTTAGAAGCAACCATTTTTATCGTTTACAGTATCATAAAAGAAAATAAATTCTTATCCAAAATTTAGATGGCAAAGCAGCACCCTGTTTATCGATTACAAAACCATAAAAGGAAACCAATTCTTATCCAAAATTTAGATGGCAAAGCAGCGACATTGAAATAGTTCCTTCAGATGTCATCAACACTGCAACTTTACACAAGTGGGGAATTGGATGCAGTGTTGCAGCAACTTCATAACATAGGATATATTTATCAAGAAAGGAACAGCGGGTACAATCAGGCTTCAACAACCACAGCACAATATAAAAAAAGAAAAAAAAACATAGGATGTATAACAAATTATTATACTGAAAATTATGTGGTAAAAAATATCAGCTTTCATAGAAGGGCCAGAAGTGGCCGTGAATGATACAACCTTTCTACAGCATTTAATCGGGTTACCAGATAAAGCCAAACATTGAAATTCAGAAAATATATTTTTTGATTTCACGTAAAATGAATGTTTAAAAAAACCATCCATGACCAGATAAACCCAAATTTCAAAATTTAGAAACTATATTTTCGGGTAAAATGAAGCTTCAAAAAAACAACATATGACATCTCTAAATAAAGATTTCCTAAAGCAAACAGGAGTTACAATACCTCTAACTGAGTAAAGAACGTTTATAGATCGTTCACAAATGAACAGAACTCTTCAATCGGTACAATCTCCTCACTCACTTCAGTAAATACCTCTTATCCACTCCCAGTCCTGATTTTGGTCCCTTATTATTGACTTAAGTGTCTAATATCCTAGAATCCTACTTGAAGTCTTCCTAAAGAAAAGAGGAAGGAATGGAGAACAATCATCAAGAATTTTGAGAGTATTGACTCAGAAAAATAAGCCACAGTCAAAAGATATTTCATGAAACACGAGCATATAACGAACACCTCCAAACCCGTTAACAGGTAAAGTGGTAAATCCGTGCTAAGGTAAACATTAATACTAGAGTTCATATAAGTAAGCTTCAGATAAAAGAGGTCAATTTTTTCAAGAGTGTCGTTGGGTAAACATATTTCAATGGAAATTGGTAAAAAAAATTAACATCATCGAAGTTTTTTCTTTAAATTTTTTACGGGAGAAAAAACTTTATAAGGCTACATGCTACAAGCCTACAACAACCAGAAGAGTCAAATGAATGACAATAAGAAATAATTATACCACCGCATTTTTTGCTTACCTTCCTCAGGAGGCTCACAAAATCGATCAATTGCTCTGATTTCAGAGAGCTTAACACCATCGACGCTGAAAAGTCCTCCGTGGACCACAAAAATTTTCTTGTTTATGACATGAGCCAGAGGTAAACAACAAAACACTTCAGCAAATAGTTCCACAAACTTATCACTCAATTTTGACTTGACCTCGCCCTCAAAACCATATATTTTGTTCATGCTCTTGCTTTCATGGTTCCCTCGAGAAAGGTACATAGCTGAAACCATTGCGGAAAAAATACTATTAGATCCAATCCTACGTGCTGTAATTCTTTGAGAATATATCAATTTTAAGAAAATAAATAAATAATACTCCAGTTGGTTCAGTCTGTTTATAACCCTAACAACGACTTAGGTATAGTGCAACAAAATTCAAAATTCAAGAACAAAGGGAGGATACCTGATGGCGACATGCATTTGAAGGCAAAGAGTGTGAGTATCACTTCAACAGAGAATGAACCCCTATCTACAAAGTCTCCATTGAACAGATACGGATTATCCTCTGATGGAAGCCCATTGAGCTCAAATACATTCATCAAATCATAAAACTGCAATCACCGAATATGAGCCACCAATACATATATACACACACACACATATAGAACATGTTTTTAAAAGAAAAATACCAATTATCTAGTTGCAGCATGTCAAACTGAAAGAGATATGTCAACTGAAATCCAAACCACATAGCAACCAACACAAACAATAATTGATACAAAACAAGAAAAAAACTTAAACTGATTCCAAAACATTTTCAAAGTTGAGCCCATCATTTGAAGGCTAGATGCATGAGCCAAATGCATATTATGCATAATAGATTTTCACATGCAAAACACACTTTTGGTAATACACCTTCCATACACTAAAGAGAATTGGAAAGTTCTCGCAATAAATCCACTATACCCAGCAATGTGCTACAAGCTTCTTAACATACTTAAGCATACAAATTGTTTTGACCAAAATATACCAAGAGAGGTTGATACCACCAAGTTAAAGAGTGCATGTCCTCAGGAAATAAAGTTTACACGTACCAAGGAAACAATTGTCGAACAAACATTTAAAAATTATTATGTCAAGTGAGGCTCACGAAATAAGGTAAAGCTAACAATAACAAGAATGTTCCAAGAAAATTAATGACGGAAGAGGAATCACCTGGCCATGTACATCACCACACACAGTGAAATGTTTCCCATCAGGAACATTGATATCAACAAGAGATGGCAATGCCCGAAGCATTTCTCTTAACTGCAGCACAATCTGGTAGGCATATCTGTAATGTAATGAAAACTAACCATCATATCTAAATACTAATATCGTCCATAAAATATTATTTTACAAAGCTAGAAATAGAAGACTGAAGACTTGGACCTTCCAAAATATAGAGTTTTTTAAAATTTGATGCAAGACTCACAGCATATAACAGTCAAAGTAGTATGTATGTACCATTGTATACCTTTTGTGTAAGCACTTCTGGTTCTTGAAATCGTCCATCATTTTCTTCACAAAGTCCAAAGTCACAACATCTCCTATTCTAGCGCCAGTATACTGAGGCTCCACGTCTAAGAACAGAAAAGACAATCATTGTTAATTTTCCAGTTTTATGAATCGTAAAAGGAATACAGAGCATGAAGCAGAAAATATTCATAAGACGTTCTAGCAAGTTGGCGTTCTTTGAGAATAATTGCATACAGATAACGTGAAGAAATAAACGGCAATTTAAGCCTGCTGGTAAGCACCTTAAACCCAGATCATAAATGTTATGGATTCGAATCACTTGGAAGGGATTTAAGGAAAGCAAAAAAAGATAATATAAAAATTTCCAACATAGTACCAGGTAAAAGTCATATCAGATTAATTATCAAACAACATTAATTCGAAAGGGAGGAAATGTGTTTAAAAAAATAGATAGGTTGGTATTTAAATAACTTAAGGTTATTTAATCAATTCAAATTATCCAATTTGAGCCCCACCCTTTCAAGAACAAAATTATCAGATAATAAGTATCATAAATATACCAAAGACTATCAAGATCAGACAATTAAATTTCAGCCCAAAAAACTCTCATACGTGGTAGAGTGGTACCATGATCATGAATTTAAATGGGCATTCAGAAGGAGATCGGTTTCAATGATGTTGTTTCGATTCTAGAACCGTGACCCGGACAATTGAATTTAGTTTCTTGTAGGATGAGATGGCAGAGCTAGTCAAAATTGGTTGTGTGTCACGAACGTGTTTGTTCATCAAACGTGACATGACTATTCTTTTTGTTTTTCTCAAAAGTCTCATACAGAAACCAACACCCAGGTATGATTGAGTACATTTTTATTGATGCTTCTCTTGAGAGAGTGAGATATAAACAAATCATATGGATATTCCACAAGGTTCTTGGTCCAATCGTCTAATCTAGGAACAAATTTTGTCTCCCAGCTATTTTCTTTGGTTTCCAGAATCTAACCTTCTCGTTTAATTTCAAAATAGTTCCAAATTCAACTTCGAACTACTTCGTTAAGATTCAAAACCAACAACAATTCTGAATTTTACGCTGACCAGGGTCATCAGATAAGTTTGCACGCCGCCACCCAACATCGCTCAGATATCCAATATAACCCAGGTATCACCGATTCCAAGCCAATTTTTTTAGGACTCGTGTTAGGATCCACTAAGGATACTATTTTAGATTATGTCTGGTTTGACATACCACACAACCCGCCCAATTCACCACGCGATGTAGAAGCTTTGCAAGGAAGACCCGAGATTAGAGAGGAACCAAAAAGTAGTCCGATAAGAATAAATTTTTTAACTTGGCAAGAAAATAAGAGAAAAAATAAACAGCATCAGTCATCAGATAACACATTCTATACCTAAGAAAGTTCAACAAATCAATTTTCAAACATTTCCTTCTGAAACTTAGAACTTTACAGCTGATAAACTGGTGAAATTTTGAAACCTTGCTTGAGAGCACTCAATTACTAGTGGTTTGCCCAACTATTTGATAGCAATTCTCTTCTACTAATCACTCACCAAAGTTAGACCAGCACCATTGAAACAACAGATCCCTAATCTCCGATTACTAAAAGTTCCTTAGGTCAACAAATGCAATTATATTAGGTAGCAACATCAAAGAGATGATAAGATCTAGCTGTGTTATAACTACTTTTCAGATACAGATTCACCTAGAACTTATATTTTATCCACAATTAAAAGGTCAAGTTTTTCAACTAAGAAGATCATAAGTTTTTTTTATATCTACTCATTAAATAATTTTATCTTAAAAGTTCTACCTAAGTCAAATGTTTGACCCTTGGTACCTTTGTTGCGGTGACCATGCCAAAATGTTACCCAGAACACCAATATCATAACCATGGCTCTCGCTGCCACTGATATGGCTGCTATATCCCCCGTATATACTGCCACTACAGCAACTGCCGCTGCTACAGCAGTAGCTTTCAGGAAAACAAAAGATGAGCCTGGCCTATCCCCTATAATGATAAAATAGTAATATGCTAGTACGTGTAAGAGTTACCGACATCCATAGTTACATACTCATTAACAAGACTAAGTATAAGGGTTTCCTGAACTAATTGTATGACACTTGATCACCAAACTATTACAATTTGGTTTTGAAAAAAATACTTCTATTATGGCTTGATACATTTGTTATTTTCTTTATATAATGAAATATCCTTAATGTTTAGTGATTACCCCTTTATTTTTTCGAAATTACAATGAATCAAGAAAATTTTAAATTTCCTAACTTTTTTCCCGTGCCTTTGTCAGCATCCATGATAATAGTCAATAGTCCATTACACTTAATCAATTAACAAAAATATCCGCTAAATGTTAAACTAAAAATTTTCAAAAGAAAGTTATGTGGTGCAATAAACGAAAAAATAATTTGTTAAGAATTACCTACATACATTTTCAATTGATTGAATTTATATTATTTGTAGCAAAAATAATATTAAAATTAACAATTTTCAAAATTATAAAATCAGCTATACATAAATTTTTAAACTAACAGCAAAATTTACAATTTGAATCATTATAAAATTTAATTCATTTGAGACTAAAACTTGTAGAGTAAATTTTACTAATTCTCACTTTAGTCCATGATTAAAACCCAACTTTTAGATAAATGATAATTCTTACTTCTTAGAAAGGAAAGAAAATGTGAAATATAATACGCTTAATAATTGAAGGTTCAACTACCACAAAATAATTAAAGTTTAATCATATATATCAGAGGAAGTCACGAAAACTGGAGAGTATCTCGGTCATTTGTACCAGGTTTTTTATTAAATGGGTGAAAAGGGGTTGCTAAATTTTTAGAAATTGTAGGGTAAACTAGATGTAGAATGCAACTGATTGAATAGATGTGGATAAATTACCCAGTTTCGTGTGTCCAAACACCAGGCACTGTTCTAGAGTCAATAATCCTGGGTTATTATGCCTGCTCCATTTGTAACCATGCAATCTCATGTTTGATTTCAATAAATTAAGAAACAAAAAGTTGCTAGCACGTGGAAGATTAGGAGATCCAATACCTAGACACACCGAATACCATTTAATTTATAGAGACCCTACACATTACCATCAAGTACAAAGAAATTCACGGATAACTAGCTTCTAAGGAGCAGAAAAACTTCTCAAAAGGCATATCTCAAAATATATATTTCTTAATCGATAAATCTGATATTTTGAATTGGAAATTGTAATATTTCCATTGCTAATATCCCTCGAATAGAGAGGGATGAAAGACTAGGAATTAAAAGTCTAAACATTAAAGTTGAGTTTTGATGGGATTCAGAAACAAGCTTTCTCATCTCTGAAGCCCATCTACATCACATTCTCCCAATTCACCGATCGATTTGCAAGTTTAAAATATTATCTACTTTCATTACACATTGCAACAGTTTCTAAGAAAACTCCGATAAACCATTCTTATTGTAACGACCATGAGTCGTAGGCAGACCCAACATGAGTCTCATCTCATACCCATGCACTACTGGTCATGGACCGTAAGTTGGTTCAGCATGAGTTGTAGCCCATGTTTAACGACCATGGGCAGTACGCTGAGCTTCAACCCATACTCATGCACCACTACTGATCATAGTCCGTATATCGTTCTAGAGCCGCAGCCCATGCCCATTCACCGTCACTCGTATAATATCTCACCCTGAAAAGTAATTTCTTTCACCTCTTCCAACACTCGAACCCAAGACCTTCAGGCTTAAGTACCTAAATTCCTAGACTGTGTTGGTGACAAGTAGTGATACATGGGTATGGACTGAGGCTCATGTTGGATCAACCTACGGCCCATGATCATTACACTCATAATGCCAATATAAGAAAATACATCCAAACACCACAACACCACCTAAAACTTTATTCTCAAAAATTCCAGCTATTCAACCGTATTAAGAGGAGAGTCAAACAATTAACAAAGTTTGGGGACAAAAGTGTTGGTGGTAGACCAGATAAGACTGAAAGATTTTAAAATCACACAAAGAAAGAAGGGAGGGAGAATTTCACTTGGCAGTGATAACATTATTGCATACCTATTGTGTGATAATCAATAGAATCAGATACAGAATGTCTTTCAGATTCAGGTACAGAAATTGCATCTTCAAATTTTAGCTTCATAACTGCTTTCTCACATTCCTTCAATTTCTTGGTAGCATCAGGGTCGTTTGGAGAAATCCTTTTGACCTATATTAATATGAAGTAAAGTTTCAACAAGCAGATCATAGCAATTATATTACTACTCTGATCATAGCAGTATCACAACCTAAGCAGCATTCCTCTTTGCGATTACCAACTCATACCTGCCATGTTTATCTCCTAAAGTCGAATCCATACAGTTATCATGTTTTACACGTCAATGTCTCTGCTGCTTGTATAAAGCAACAGGATACATTATCTCTACTAACGTTGAGAGCATCATCAGCGTATTCTAAGATGCTACATCTCTCAAATTGTGTTTGTATTGACAAAATACATGCTACATTTATCTTATCCGTTTCCACGGAACCTTCCTCTGTCCTTACGCAACAAAAAACCTAACACTTGTTATAACGAGAATCACATGTCCATTATATACAGGTTCAATCACATATTAATATATAATGTACAGTTTCCATCAATGGTGTCCAATGTTTAGGTAATGCAAGTGCAAGCATGCAACCCTGGTCATCTAAATAACTCTTTCCTCTGATTTGCAATCTAAAAAAAGGTTTAAAAAAACACAGAACACCTCAACAAAAGCACATGCTTTTAATCATTCGCAAAAAAACCTGGCAGAACGAAACTTTTTTGCTAAACCTAAACAATGCAACTTCAGGAAGTGCGAACAAATTACAAACGCAACAAACAGTCCGCACTTGTTGAAAATCCTTAAGAGCTTCTTTAAACTTTCCCATGGCCAAATATGCTGCACCCCGTCTGTAATACCCCTGTATTTAAAAAAAAAAAAAAAAAAACCAAGCAACACTAACAAATATATTTGAAAATAATACACGTACCGATTTCAAAGAAGAAAACCAAAAGAACCCAAAAACTTACCTTGGAATATCTGGAGTCGACTTCAATAGCTGTTGTAGCGTCCTGTATGGCACTTCCATATTCTTCCAATTTGGTGTGCGCAAACGCACGGTTAGCCCAGTATACCGCATTATCGCCATCCACTTCTATTGCTTGAGTATATAAATCAATAGCCTGAGAATACTTGCGGGCTGGAAAATAAAAACAAAGTAAAACAGCTGACACCCAAAATCAACTGTAATAATAAAACTTGCACCAAGACATTATTAGATCCTAGAATATGGGTAGATGATTGGCCAGATTACCTTTGAACGCTTCGTTGGCTAGGGCTTTGAGTTCTTCAGCTCGCGAATCGTTGCTGGAATCTTCCGTTGCCGTGCTAGGGGGCATAGTACACGAGGTAATACACTGCAATTGTCGGTTTTTTTAAAAAAAATTGGGTTTTTTAATGGAATTTATTGCGGCAAGAATTGTTGTGTCTCTGCGTGTAAAAGACAGGGAAGAAGAAATGAAGAACGTCTTGATTAATCCCGCGACAAGAATAATGCAAACCCTAGTTATTACCAAATTAGTCCCCCAATTGAAAGTTCACGATATCTGTCTATGAGGATCGGTATCTGCTTCAAATTCAATTGGTGTTTTCTTAAAAATAATAATAATAATAATAATTAGTGTGAGATGATGAGAGATGATGATATATATTTGAGGAGTTGGATATGAGACAGTGAGACGAGTTATTGCGAATCAAATTTAGAGTCAAATATAATATTTCTTGCATACAAAAATTATATTTTAATAAATCCGATTAAATAGAAATTTGTCTAACAAAATTGATTTGTAAAACTATCTCGTTGGAGTTTTTATGCAAAACAATTTTTTTAAGAGTCGAGTTAGAAAAGAGATATGTATCACAAAATTAATATATGAGACGATCTCATACAAATTTTTGTGTCGATTATAATAATAAAGATAATATTTTACTTTCAAACTATTGAGATCAATTCGATTACTTCATAATTAAAAATATTTAAAGATTGTGAGTAAATTTTTTTAATTCAAATTAACGGAATTTCTATCTGATTATGATTAGGGATGATAACGGAACGAGTTCGACTAAACTTGAGACCCGTCCCGTCTCACATTAAACCTATCTTGCCTCGTCTCGTGAACCCGACGGTCTAATTCAGGTTGAATTCGCTGAAATAAATTTTTTAAATACAAATAAAAAAATTAAAATTTAATTAATCATTAAAATGATTTTCCAACTTTATATTAATAATATCTAAGAATTTTTTTACCACAAATTAAAACCTATCAATTTTTATTCAATTAATAATTAATAATAAAATATTAAATAACATGTGTAAATTATATATTTTCATATTATGGACACGAGTCTGGTTAAATCTCGGATTCGTTCGGACCCGATTGGGATCCATTTAATCGAGTCTAAACTCGTCTTGCTTGTTAGGGTGAGTTTACCCAATCAATTGTTATCCTTAATTATGATCTATCAAAGTGAAATTTTAACCATGACCTCTTAAATCTTGAGTGTCACCCACCCTTATCGGTGGATTGCGATTGTGAGCAAACCAAATAAAATATTGTAATTTTTAATAATTTAATATGTATATATCAAAGTGATAGCAAATTATCGCACAAATTGAAGCAACAAATTAATTTCATCCCTAACCATACTTGTCCGTCTAAACAATTTAAATATTTTCGAAAATAATGGTAAATAGTTAAATCTGATCAATTTCATTTTTTTTTTCTAATATGTCTTTTGTATGTCTACGATATCATACTTTTAATGTTTTTTTAATTTTAAAAACAAATAAATAATCTTATCTGGTTTTTTTTTTAAAAAAAAAACAAATTATCAGTACTTTGAATATCCATTTCTAAAAATAGTATGTTATTTCTCTTAAAAAAATTAATATGTTGTTATGTTAACTTAATTTAAAATATCAAAATAAGCAACATATGTTCTGATATTAATTATAACCCAATAAATTCTTGCACTATATGGTACATGTGAAATATCAATTAAAATTTGGGCTTTACAAAAGTAATTAATTCTAAAGATTACATTGAAAAAAGCATCATGTGTTTTGATGCAATGTTCCAATATTTCTAAAAACATGATGCAACGTTCCAATATATTTATTTGTCATTTTGTAATACTCAAAATTGAACTTATTTAATTCTCTGACAAAAAAATAATTTTTACTTCAAAAAATATATACTTATGAAAAATATTAAATATATAATTCGGATATAATGATCTGATCTATAAAAGTATTTCGAAAATCGAATTTTAAATTAAGACGATCTGATTGTATTATAAACTTGTATTATTTGAGTTTATTTTGAAATCCATACATTAGAATGACTTGAGAATTATAACATTTTTATTATGTATACTATATATAAAAGTTGAGATAATCTGACTTGGTGACAGTAATTAATCGAGATATCTTGAGTCCTGATAGGTCTATGACATGCATTGTGTCTCTATGGGCTATGAATTAATGAACAAGTCAGTATCCCAAATTTTGAAAAATGTTTATGCCTATATATTTCCAACCAATAGATGGCCGGAGCTCAGCCAGATTGCTCATTTCTGTAGATGAGTGATCAATGAAATTATGGGCTAAAATAGAAATCACTGGCCATATTATATATAGTCTTCTTTTTTATATACAGACTTAAATATCACATGCTCGATCTATTGAGAAAAAAAATGCATTGCTCTAACTTGTAACTTACTAAAAATAAAATTTTTCAATATAAATAAACAGTATATACACGATCAAAATTGTAGTTTTAAATTAAATAATCTGCACAAAATTTTTTTATGTAAAAGAAATTTACATTTGGCACAGTGCATGATGTTGCGGTTGGTTATGATTGCATGTGGTGTTTGTCTTTGGTATCAATCATTAAATTTGGAGAAACTAAAAAAGAAACAGAGCTTGCTAGCTAGCAAGCTAGGCACAATTAAGTGAAATCACAGAATGATGTGTTGTGGAGAGGAGAGGTAGGTTGTAGGCGTATAGATTTCGAGAATAGGAAAAGGGATTCGTGGGGACAGCGGTACTCTCGACTTGTGTTCCCACTTTCTCCCACATGCAACATGGCATGGGGCGGAAATATCCTTCTATTATCTATCCCCTTAGGACATCTTCGGTCATAAATCTAATCACCAGATTTATAACGTGTCACATCATTGTTACATCAAAAGTTAAAAACCTCGTTATTTTTAAATATTTTTACCCCAATCATAAACCCAAAAACACAATTTTTGTAGACCTCACTATCAAATCACACATTCATTTACTCATTTTAATTTACTACCTTTATTTTTTACTTTCACTTATATATTTGACTAAATATATATTTATACTAATCAATTTAATTTTCAAAATTATTTAATTAATCATACATTTTTTTTATAATTTAGCAAATTTGAAAATTTTATATAAAAAAATAATAAAATAAAAACCCAACAAATTCATCCAATATTGATGATAATTTTTATCCATATGTGGATATCAAGAAAGAAAATGTAATGGTGTAAATTGAAAGAAAAATGATAGTGTTGGGTAGAGAATGAGACTATGCCTATTTATAACCAAAAATGGAATAATTATTATTTTTATTATTTTTTAAATGAAATAAAAAAAATTATGCAAAAAAAAAAAAGAATCCAAATGCATGCAAAAAGGAATGAACAATTATATGAGTTTGTGTGGACCATATATCAAACTAAAGAAATAAAAAAAAACAAAAGTTTGGCACAACTTTTTATATTGTAGTGAGACCCACACAATAAATATGGTTTAAAACCATGGACCCTGTTTATCCTATAAACCTTGAACCTACAATTCTCAATGTAAGGTTTTTTGTTTGATTAGGTTTATTTTATAAACCACATGACATGAACCTCCCATTGAAGGTGCTCTTAATCCAGTTCTCCAAGGTTTTTTTACAAGTTAACAAGTCAAATTGATAGTAATTAACACGTGTCTAAACTCAATTCTACAAAGTTGATAACGACTCTATTTAATCCAATCCATATTTATAATTAAAAATAATATTTCTTCAAGTAAAAAACTCGTCTCTTAAAATTAACACATGACACATGTATATACAGTTTTTAATTATATATATATGGTATATTTAAATATCTATCAGATATGCTATTAAAACGACATAATCATGCAAATTAAAGCCTTCGATATCTTTTCATTCATGAATCGTAAATTAATAAAAGCAATGATAAATAACTAGGGCTACCATTTAAATTATTACCACGAATCAATAAAAAAACCTGACACCAATATCAAGAATATTATTACACCACATGTACATTAAATATTACACTTAGCTTGGTTGAGTATGGGAAATGGATCAAAGAATTCGAAAAAAAAAATCAGAATCCATGACTCAAACCGTTTGGATATATTTGGATACCTTTTAATTCGTTAGATTCCAAATATTTTCCTTACATTTTATGCTTATATATATATATATATATTAAAATAAACGTAATTACAAGTTTTTTTTTTAAAAATCCAAATTAAAATGTGGGTCGAATTTAATTTCAGCTCATAAAACTTAATTTGTATTAAGGAATTTCAGCTCATTATCTTGCAAATGCGTGTACATTCGTGACTTTGTTGAATTTTTTTTACTATATCATTAAGGAAGGACACGTTAAAATAACCATTTTAGACTATTAATGTAGTTCTATATGTTTTGTAAAACTATATATATACGACCACATTTACTTAATTTTCATGTTATAATTTTTATATTTATAAGAAATATAAGTATAAAATACACAATATTTGACAAATATATCTCTTTGTATATTATCCATTTTATATTTAATAGGGAAATATTTTTTAACCTATTAATTTGTCTGATTTTTTGTTTTTGTCTACTGAATTTTCAAATTTTGACTAATTTGGTCAAAATAATGACGTGACATCAGAAAAAACATTAATTTTTTATGACACGTCAGCATTTTTCAATGTTACATTAACAGTTTTAGTTATCGCGTTAGTATTTGAATTAAAAAAATTTATTGAATGAAAATCAAAATTTGAAAATTTGATGGATCAAAATAAAAAATTAAATAAATTAATGGAGTGAAAAAAAATATTTTCATTATTTAATAAAGAAGATAAATATTAAATATATATAGTATAATAAATATAAATATTTTTGAAAATAAAACTCGAGAGAGTAAAAAATAATAGGAAAAGAAAAAGGAAAGTAAATATACTACTAGCAACAAGTTACATCAATAGTTTTTGTACGCAGGTTACGGTTTGGGGTTCTCATACGTCGCTTTCAGTCATAAATAGGGAGCTGAAAAATGGATTGACACCACCACGCCTTCACCCTCGCTGCTCCTTTTCAAGCGGGATACGCATAAATAATTCCCCATCTTACATGCCATTCCGTCTCCCAAGTTATTACTATTCTCTCTCTCTCTCTCGTAAGGAATATTAGCTAGCTAGTTCGCTTCTCTTTCGTGATTCGCATCTCTGTTTCAGTAATTTCTACTTGTAAAATTAATGGGTTTATCTGGAAGTTTGTAATCGTGTTTGTGCGGCAGTGTTTTTTTTTATTTGGTTTTTTAAAGTCTTATTTTGGTTTCGTTACAAGCTGTAGCTTCAGTGTGGTTACATTTGCGTTCTTGCGTGGTTTTTTGTTCCTTTCTCATTCCAGGTGAAGGAAGCTTTGGACGCCAAGATGCAGGAGGGTTTTTGTATCCGGTGAGTAGCAAAAAAATGTCATCTTTATGAGTTTTGTTTGTGATACGACGTGGGTTTTTTCGATAAGCGTTTTTTTTTTGGTGGGTAATTGTTTGTTTGCAGAGAATATGCAACGAGGATGAGAAGTGTTAACATGGTGAAAAGCTGGCCCTTTGATGTCTTTGCCACGGAACAAACTGTAGATTCATTCCTTCCTCCGATCATGGTCAAGAAATTCTCCTGGTGGCGAGATGAGCTCGAATATTCGCGTTCAGTAATGGCTATTAACGTCGGAAACTCAAAAAAGAAGAAGAAAAGGGTTGAAGGAAAAGGAGAAACCTCTTTGAGAGGCGTAGAGGACGTGGAGGAATCTGATATGGATGTTGAAGAAGGTCTCGGAGTAGCAAAGGCTCCCAAGAAGAGGTCAATTGTGGATATTTTTGCCGCGTCCCCCCTCTCCGTGGAGAGGATGATTAATCGTGGCGAGGAGGAAGATAACTATGATCCAGAATTAGATGGGTTTTCCGTTAATTCCAAGTGGGGCCTCCAAGGGAAAAGGAATGAAAAGAGTAAAGTAAAGAAGAGAAATAAGGACACTACGATGATCAAACTGAAGAACACGAAGAAATCAAGGGACAACTTCAAGAACAAGAAGAGGAGAGGGGATAACAAGGTTAGTGGTTTTGGTTTCCCTGTATGTTTCTTACATCATCAAATATCGAGGAAATCTTGAAGAATGATGATTAACTTTAACATAAAATACTGGGTGGTATTTACGGTCTTTTGGATCCTAATCTAGTTGAATCACGAATGCTCATTTTTTGTACAATTTAATCAGAATACGGTACCACATTATTATTACTTGTATTATACAATTGAATCATCGGTGAAAATACTGTCACATTCCTTTGAAGATGAAACCCATAGTTTTGCTATTGTACTCATTGCTATGAGATTTTAGATATAAAAGATATGAAAGTTTAGAAACCCGGAACTTAAATGGGGTTCTCGTGTAACCAAGATTTGAGCAACCTAGGGAAGAGGGACGGTGCCCCATCTGTGGAGTACGGTTATTATAGATATGTTTTATGAGGTTGGAAGTGTTCTAAATCAATTATGCTGTTTTGTCTACTGTATGCTTATATATTTCTCTTGAACAATCATTGTCTTGATATTTAGTGTATCTCGTCGGTCTATTTTATTCATCCGGCTGTTTTAATGATTACAAGTTGAAACAACTCATATTTCAGCGCAATAGTTATGCCACAGATTTATCCTCAAGCTAAACTCAACTACACCAATGTGTAGACATGAACAACTATCAACATGCTCAACTGTTTGCTTTCTTTGTTGCCGAAATAGATGGAATACTTAATGGCAAGCTTCTTTGTTACAGTATATTTAATCTAATATTGGATCGGAGGACTACTAGCTAGCATGGAGAAGTAGGGTTTTTGAAGGTGAAAATGGCTTTTAACTAGGTGGAATTTTGTTAGTCATGCATGCTCTTGAAGGTTTAAGTAATGGATTTAGAGGCATGGATTTCAAATTACTTAGTGGAGGATTCTAAATGTTTTTCTGTGACGGAAAAGTAGCATAAAATTGTAGATAAAGGATTTGAAATCCATAAATTTAAGATTCGTACGTTCAAACAACTAGAATGTATTTATTATATGAATTTGAGAATCTATCATATTTCAAATCCTTCAATTCAAAATCTAAATGCAACCTTATTGTCACCAATATCTGCCTAAAATGAAGCTATGAAAACTAGAACATTTACTATTCACCTGTTATATTCCCTTAAATATAATTAAAGGTTTTGTAATTGCAAAGAAGGAAACTATATCATTAATAACAATTTTCAGTAATAATTTTTGTTGGTGTAGCCTATTTCTTTTCAGTTGATCAGTTACATCAGATATCGCTAGTTTTTAATTTTTTTGTTTCCTGGTGAAGCTCAATCAATATTTTGGCTTCCTTCTCAACTCATCTTCACTTCGTACTTATCTTCTGTTCATGCGTGTTGATGTCGTATCTAAAGTTAATTTAGAATTATTTGTCAACAAGCATAAAATGTACCAAAGCCAAAACAGCTTATGGACTTAATGGCGTTAAATTTTTTTCTTTTTTGGAAAGATTTGCAGTTATTCTCTCGAAAATCCTACAAAACTTATTTTGTGTGAGAACTTGTAGGTTTATGGCATTTTGTGTTGGTTATAATGTTTAAAGAGTTGTAATTAGAGATTCTTTATCTTATATAACCTTTTACCAGGAAATGTTCTATCATTTTGCCACTACCTGAAATAGATTCTCCTTCTGTTCTCAATATTTTCTGTCCTTGGCAGGAAAAACGTTTAAAGCTCAAATCGCTAACTCAAGATGTTGCTAACAGAAATCTGATTCCATTATACAGTAAGGAGTCAGAATATGGTATACGTGATTGTGTTTCGTCCCACAAGAGAAAATCAAGCCCACATGATTTAGATAAGAAGATCATGGCTCATGAAGCTAATAAGTTGATGTCAGAGAACCAACACCAAATACTTCCTGTCCGTGGTATTTTAAAGAATCATGCAAAAGTAATTTCGGTGCAGAATTCAGCAAAAAATATATTGCAGGAGTCTATTCAATTGAATCGTCGTGGAAAACAAAAGGAAAACAAACACGTTACTTTCTCTGAAAAGGATGACGTAATTAAACTGGCGAGAAAATCATTGCTTTCTGTAGAATGTTTGAAGGTGCCAATATTAAATGGTTCAGATATGGACGCTGTTGCTGCTTCTTTTTGTGAAAATGATGTTCAGGAGATAGAAAAAGGTACAACTCTTGGGGAAACCAGTGACAATGAGAAACTATCTAACGGAATACAGCAGGAGATTAACATTGGACATTCATGCAAGAAGCCATCAACTTTCCATCGGTGTTCTATCGATACAACTAACTACTTAAAGCAGCACAAAATGGATGAATTTTTTAGCGGGTCTGTAACATCATATCAAGACACATTGCACGACTTAAAAAAGTATTTGTTTGAATGTGACCTCAAAGAAGCACCCCAAATCCCAATGCATGCCTATCCTCCTGGATTCTTTTGCATGCCTCTGGAATGTTGTTGTCGCACACAAAATATCAAGATGATGTGTGATCCGTCAAACTCTAACTGTGGGAGCCTGTTTGAAGATTTACGGAGTGCTGGTTCAAGATTCCATCCGATGTGTTTGAAGGATTATTTGGATGCATGTAAAAGGCCTTCTGTTCCTTGTCTGTATAATGGGGGAGGAATCAGCAATATACCTCTAGTTTCATCTCAAAGCAAGATGGATAATTTATTTCCCCATCCTTATCCGTATCAAACATTTCCTAATCTTTCTCCAACGGAATATATGCATTCTTTATGTTCCTCAACAAATGAGAACCGACGAGGATATCTTTGTGAAAAAAGGAACATATATGGCCTAACTGAAAGTTCCTTGGGATTGCCTCTGACCTTACAAAGAGAGTTGATCAAATTGAATTCAAGTGCTGACTGGGACTTTTGCCAGATGAATTCAAGCATGACAGCAGATCCTTCCCCTAGTTTATCTACACGTAGCAATGTCATTTCAAAATCCTTGGGTAATCGTTCAGACTGCAGAAACTGGGATTGTAGGACATCAGTGGATCAGTTGAACTTGTCTCCTTTTGAGGACAATCTAAAAGCAAAACCTCTTGTTGTTCCATCAAATTTAGATTTTTCTAAATGTCAAAGTAATGGGAAAGGAAATTGTGACTTAGGTTTGATTAAATTGCGGCCCTTTCAACCAGATAAGTCGATAAGCAACCAGAATAACCAAATTCAGAAGTTTCCAGGAAATGAGAGGATTCTTTCGACAGTCCGTTTGATGGGCAAAGAATTTATGGTTGGTGGAAGATTAGGAGAATTCGGAGACACTTTGAATTATTCATCAGAAATGAAATTCACTTCAGAAAATATGCATTCTCACCATCAGTTTCATGGTCAAACTACAATGCACAAGAATAATTTTCCTGTCCAGACTTTATATTCTACTGTCTCTCCAGATGCTTCATTCACAGTGAACAGAAGTAAGCCTGTATTCCCAGAGGCCTTGACGAGTCAATATGAATCTCAGATTTTCAGCCTTGAGCTACCCACATCCACACCTGTTCTGCAGGAATCACACCCCATTTTGATATCTAAGGCCAATGAACTGGTAAATAATCAGAATTGGCTTCACACTCCTAAATCAGCCATCAGATTTCCCTTCATGCACAGTGATATTGAAGGTGAAGTCCTATCTTCTCAATCTTGAAGCTGTTCTTTGAATCCTCGCCCATTGTTTACTGATATTTTAGATGAGGGAAGATTGTTCAGACACCGTCACTCAAATTGTACTTTTGCTAATGACCACCATTCACTTGCAATGCTTGGAACTACTCTATTGGATTGATTTTCGGTGTCTCTTAAACCTATAGCTTATGCCATACCATGGCAGGACAGATCTGCTGGACGAAAAATATATTGTACCAAAATAAATTGGATAAAGGATCTAGTCAGAATTGACACTAGAGGACTCGATCACAGCAAGAAAGCCATGAAGGCAACTTTGGATGTGTCAAAATTTTCCTTTTGGATTTCGATAACATTCTCAATGTCCCATTAAAGCCCGTGTGTTTTAGATTCGAAGATGGCATTCAAGATATTGATAAAGCTGTTCAGCCAAAAGAAATTGGAAAAAAAGTAGGCGGTGGTGAATATGGGCTTGATAAGAATGAACAAGAATTTTCCTTCAGTGACATTGCAATTTGCAAGTTCATGTAATGCTAGGCTGACAGCTAAAACAATGCATATACTGAAGATTTGCCACATGTGGATCAAAACAGCTGCAGGACCCCTTGCGGCAACAGCAGATTTCAGTTTTTTGGAGTGTGAAAATCTACAGTTTTAGTACTGTTCTGATCATATTAGTCAACCTTGAAACTGATCATATTTACTTCTTTAAATGCTTTTTTTTCTTTGCAAACCGGAATGCTCCCTTTCGTCATCAGCTAGAAATAAGAATTTGTATGCACATGTGGCATGTGATGTCCATCAAAGCTGAAATTTGTGGAACTATGTGCCTTGCGATTTGCTTCATGTGCAAGTATATTCGAAAGTACATTGCAGCTTGTCGAATAATAAAGAAGATAGACTCAAACATCAACAGCGGGATCATACTTACCATAATATACACTCAGGTTTTATATTTCACTCCCCTTGCAATTGGATAGACATCCGGTTTGTCAAATAGACAAACCCCGATGTCGAGAGCATACTGCTGTCATATACACTTGGATTGAAAATTTCAAGATCAATCTTGTGAAGAAATTTTTTAAAAAGATTTTATTTGTCTTCTAAACTCTAACCCGATTCTTACAAAATGTTATGGACTGGCAATATATTGTAAGCATTTGCATTTGTACAGCCTATTGGTTTTGGAATTTAATGCTATGAAATAAAGTATACGTAATTTGAAGGGTAAATTTCTTTCCCTAGGAGCAAATTATGTGGTTGTATTGAGAAAGTTATCAAGAAAGGGATATTACATCTAAAAATAAAGAACCACACACGCCCATATATATTATATTGGGCCGATTCACCCAAACCCGAGATCTGTCTAGAACCTGTTAACTTAGGTCCGTCCTGTTCCATAACTTGAACGAGTTTAAAGATCTGACTTATTACCATCTCAGTAGGTGGGGCCAATTTACTTCCATTAATTCTCTCTGAGTCCAATATTACTATGTTGTGAAAAAGTAAAAATTTACGGTAAAAAGTAAAAATCTCAAACTCTCAAAATTATCACACTACACACTTTATAATATTTTTCTCTCAACTCAATTGTGATTTTCTTCACAAATGAGAGATCTATTTATAGAAAATTTTTACAAATAATCCAAAAATAAAATACATCATTACCTACATCATCACACACTAAT
The DNA here is from genome assembly GCF_012295235.1 of Primulina huaijiensis. Lineage (NCBI taxonomy): Eukaryota > Viridiplantae > Streptophyta > Magnoliopsida > Lamiales > Gesneriaceae > Primulina > Primulina huaijiensis. The sequence continues at coordinate 21,761,850 of NC_133316.1, forward strand.
TTTCAATATTCAACACCTAATTTTACCTAATTTTCAACATTCAACATTCACATTTTCAACACAAATATTTA
>NC_133316.1:21765915-21895912 GCF_012295235.1 Primulina huaijiensis
AAAAAAATATGCAATGAAATAAAATTATTGACAATAAAATACAATACAATATAACACACTATAAAACATTATCATACGAATACATAAAAAATAAAATATTTTACATATTTATTCCACCATCAAATTGATCATTATCTGAGAAATCAATCAGAAAATCTCCAGCATCAAAATGAGTTGAACCACTCAAAGGTTCACTGTGTTCAGTAAAGTTGGTCTCCTTTTCTTTCCCCTTTATTGATTCTTTATAAAGTTTACAAAGGTGCTCAGGGGCTCGACAAATACGGGACCAATGTCCTGGAGTACCACATCTGAAACAAGAACTTTCAAATCTTTTTGAGTGATTCTCATTAACACTCATATTCTCTTGATGCCTTTTCGGTGGGTGGTTTGGGACGCTCTTTTGAGATGAGTTATAGAAATAACTATCTCGATTATTTTCAAAACTACGGCCGCGTCGACGACCACGACCACTTCCACGTCCACGTCCACGACCACGACCACGACCTTGATTTTGTCCTCGACCAAAATCTTGTTTGTAACTTTGATTTTGGTTTCCAGGTTTAAATTCATTTTTGCTTACAGCATTTACTTCTGGAAATGCTGTTGATCCAGTGGGTCGAGACTGATGATTTCTCATTAATAGCTCGTTGTTCTTTTCCGCCACAAGAAGACATGCAATAAGTTCAGAATATCTCGCAAATCCACGCGCTCTATATTGTTGCTGTAGAGTTATATTTGATGCGTGAAATGTGGAAAATGTATTTTCAAGCATTTCCGATTTCGTAACCTCATGTCCACAAAATTTTAATTGCGAGATTATTCGATACATCGCCGAATTGCAATCATTTACTTTCTTAAAATCTTGGAATCTNCCCCTTTATTGATTCTTTATAAAGTTTACAAAGGTGCTCAGGGGCCCGACAAATACGGGACCAATGTCCTGGAGTACCACATCTGAAACAAGAACTTTCAAATCTTTTTGAGTGATTCTCATTAACACTCATATTCTCTTGATGCCTTTTCGGTGGGTGGTTTGGGACGTTCTTTTGAGATGAGTTATAGAAATAACTATCTCGATTATTTTCAAAACCACGGCCGCGTCCACGACCACGACCACTTCCACGTCCACGTCCACGTCCACGACCACGACCACGACCTCGATTTTGTCCTCGACCAAAATCTTGTCTGTAACTTTGATTTTGGTTTCCAGGTTTAAATTCATTTTTGCTTACAGCATTTACTTCTGGAAATGCTGTTGATCCAGTGGGTCGGGACTGATGATTTCTCATTAATAGCTCGTTGTTCTTTTCCGCCACAAGAAGACAGGCGATGAGTTCAGAATATCTCGCAAATCCACGCACTCTATATTGTTGCTGTAGTGTTATATTTGATGCGTGAAACGTGGAAAATGTTTTTTCAAGCATTTCCGATTCTGTAACCTCATGTCCACAAAATTTTAACTGCGAGATTATTCTATACATCGCTGAATTGTAATCACTGACTTTTTTAAAGTCTTGGAATCTTAACATATTCCATTCATCACGGGCGGTCGGAAGTATAACTTCCCTTATATGTTCAAATCTCTCTTTTAATCCTTTCCACAGAGCCATGGGATCTTTTTCGATGAGATATTCACATTTTAAACCTTCATCAAGGTGTCGTCGTAAAAATATTATAGCTTTTGCTTTTTCTTGTGATGAAGATATACCATTTTCTTTAATGGTCTCGCTTAGACCCAATGACTCAAGATGCATTTCTACATCGAGAGTCCATGGCATATAATTTTTCCCCGTAATGTCGAGTGCAACAAATTCGAGCTTTGTCAAGTTTGACATGGTGGTACTAAAAAAAATTATGATGCATTTTATTAGTTAATGAATATTGCAATACAAAGTAATGGATAAACAACAAATACAAGCATTCGTAAAAATAAAGAAAACACATGAGGAGGATATTCTCCGATAAGTACAAGATTCGTGAGTATTATAACCAAAATAATTAAAAATAACTTTGTGAAAGCCATCTTCTTTTTTCTTCAAAAATTTGATGAAGAATAATTTTAGAGAAGAAGAGAAAGTTGGAGTGATTGAATGTGTTTGTGAGATCATATTTATAGGGCAAAAACTAGCCGTTTTGTTACCGTTTATGACCGTTGGTGTACAAGAAAATAAATGTATGTATTTGTATAATTTTATGGTAATAATATGGTGTATATAATATTAGTAATGTTTTAAATAATTATGTATATCATATCACAATATTATAATGAGGTGTCATAAGATATTTTGTTTAAAAACCTTATAGACTTTTATACTTGTCGTATCCCTTACCGGGAGTGTGGGATGTCGTCTTAACATCCTCCCAGGATTTATAACAAGTTTTTTGAAAAATTTATTTTTATTATTTATAATAACATTATATTATATAGTAAATATATAAACAATAAATAAATAAACAATAAAATAAATATTATTACTTTTGTTACCTTTTTCTTCTGTTTTGGAGCTTGGAAAAATATGGAAGACTTTTAGAGCTTCGTGCTGATAACGTGTTGTGAAAAAGTAAAAATTTACGGTAAAAAGTAAAAATCTCAAACTCTCAAAATTATCACACTACACACTTTATAATATTTTTCTCTCAACTCAATTGTGATTTTCTTCACAAATGAGAGATCTATTTATAGAAAAATTTTACAAATAATTCAAAAATAAAATACATCATTACATACATCATCACGTACTAATTTTCAACATTCAACACCTAATTTTATCTAATTTTCAACATTCACATTTTCAACACAAATATTTTCATATTTTTAAATAATTTTTCAACATACTACATATTTTTTTAAAAAAGAGAGATTTTTGTAATAATGCCTAGTTGAGTAATGATATTTTTATTAACTCATAACATTCGTGGATTAAAATCGATTACTGCTGATAGAGTCGCCTCGTAGTGGGCCTCAAAGTGGAGCACACGACAACAATCAAGCCCCAACCCAGCCCAAAAGAATAGCCCATTGATTGCGTGATCAATCGGGTTGGCGCCTTGATTGAAAAACAGCTTTAATTTCCTCAAATTTCCCTTTTCAATCTCCCAACCAAATTTACACACTTAGCCCAAACAAGATTTTGTATCCTGCAATTTTGGATTGAACATTTCTCTGCGCAAACCCTGGTTTTCGCTGCAATTATTGATTTCTCTCCGGTTCTCTGTAAGTTTCTCCCTTTCTCAGCGTCTGCAACCAAAGCATATGTGATTTGGGTGGTCTGGATGTTATCAGAAGTCCGAATAGTGATTGTGGTCGTGTCTTCCGTTTAATGGTGATAATAATGTTATTAAAAATTGTATGGCTTGAACGGGTATGGATCAATCCGGTGTTAGGGTTTTAAGAGTAGTTTCCGGATTAACCCGAAAAGTGCATTAACTCATCGGGTCGGTTTCTTATATTATCAAAGTTCGGGTTTTTTTAGCAAACAGGATATGGGCTGGCCTTTTTCTTTTCCGCCCATGTACAAAATTGGCATTTTGTTTCGAATGCTGAATCTTTTTTTTAGCTCGAAATGGGAGCAAATTTTCTTCATGTTGATTGTTTAAGTTGAACTGGTCTGATAATTGCACTGATTTTTTTATGGCTTTTACTCCTTTTTTCCGATGCACAAATGACAGTTTCCGGCCGAGGCTGAGCTTTTGGTCACTTTTTACTAATTTATAATCTAGAATTGAAGGCACCAGACAACATTCGTATTCCTCTTTCAGAGTTTTGTTATTTTGCGTTCTTTTCATTTTTCTTTTACCCTTTTTGAAAGGAAATGTTCCCAACAAATATGCACTTGGTTACTTCAAGTTTGTCGTGGTTTAGTCTTTAATCTACGTTTTCAGGTGATATCTTGTCAGAGCCTACATAGGAGGAATAACATTTAAAGCAAATGGATGGCTCAGATGAAGCTGTCATTGTTAACTCTAGTAGATTGAAATCTGTTGTCTGGAATGATTTTGATAGAGTTAAAAGAGGTGAAACATACATGGCCGTCTGTCGGCACTGCAAAAGAATACTTAGCGGGTCAAGTACTAGTGGAACATCTCATTTGAGAAATCATTTGACTAGGTGCCGTAAAAGATCAAACCACGACATTGCTCAAATGTTGACAAGGGGCATGAGAAAGCAAAGCACCCTTGCCCTTACCAAGTTCAACTCAGTTCAAATAAAGAATGAGATGGTCACTATTGCAAGTAACACTTGTGAACAAGGGCCAAAAAGTGGAAATGTGAGCATGGGAAGTGTCAATGTTGATCAGAGGAAGAGTCAGACAGATCTTGCACGCATGATCATTATGCATGGTTATCCATTGGGCATGGTTGAGGACATAGGCTTCAAGATATTTGTTGGAAATCTTCAGCCCTTGTTTGATCTTGTGACTGTTGATAGAGTTCAGGCTGACTGTATGGAGATCTATGGAAAAGAGAAACAGAGAGTATATGAGGAGCTTGATAAACTGCCTGGGAAAGTCAGCCTTAGTGCTGAGAGATGGACTTACAATGGAAATACAGAGTATCTGAGTTTGATAGCACATTTTATCGATGATTCTTGGGAACTAAAGAAGAAGGTTTTGAACTTTTTAGCCATTGATCCCTTTCAAGCAGAAGAATTGCTTTCAGATATAATCATGACTAATCTTAGGAACTGGGATATTGATAGAAAGTTGTTCTCATTGACAGTTGATAACTGTTCCACCTGTGACAGGATTGTCTATAGAATCAGAGACCAACTCAGCCAGCACAATTTCCTGATGTGTGAGGGCCAATTGTTCGATGTACGCTGTGCAGCAAATACCGTCAAGTTGTTGGTCCAAGATGTCCTTGGAACATCACGAGAGATCACTGACAAAGTTCGTGAAGCTATACGGTTTGTTCAAAATTCCCAAGCCACTAGAGAAAAGTTTGAAGAGATAGTTCAGTTAGTTGGGGCTAATTGCCAGCAACTCTTATCCCTTGATAATCCATTTCAATGGAACTCGACATATTCAATGCTTGAAACTGCTTTAGGGTACAAAGAAGCACTCTCTCAATTGCAAGAACGTGACCCTGGCTTCTCAATATTTCCATCTTGTTTAGATTGGGACAGACTGCGTGCTGTCACTAGTATCTTGAAGTTCTTTCATGAAGTTTCCAATGTATTTGTGGGAGGCAAGCATTCCACTGCTAATTCATACTTTGCTGAGACTTGTGACATTCATTTACAGCTGATTGAATGGTGCCAGAAGTCAGATGATTTCGTTAGCAGTTTAGCATTGAAACTGAAAACAAAGTTTGACGAATATTGGAAGAAATGCAGCTTGATTATGGCCGTTGCAGCCATCTTAGATCCCAGATTTAAAATGAAACTAGTGGAATACTACTATCCACAAATTTATGGTGATACTGCTCTAGATTGCATAGATATTGTTTCAAATTGTATAAAAGCTTTGTACAATGGTCATGCTATCTACACCCCATTAGCGGATCATGGTCAATGTTCAAATTCGGAAACGAGTGGTAGTGCTGTTAAGGATAAACTTACTGGCTTTGACGGATTCCTGCACGAAAATTCCGTTAACCAAAATATAAAATCTGACCTAGACAAGTATTTGGAGGAACCCCTCTTTCCACGAAGTGTTGATTTCAGTATATTGAATTGGTGGAAGGTTCACGAACCAAGATATCCTGTGCTGTCCATGATGGCGCGCAACATTTTAGGGATACCGATATCCAAAGTATCCCTTGAGTCTCTATTTGATTTTCGCGATAGGGCCCTTAATCACTGCTGGAGTTCACTCAAGCCGGATAGTTTGCAAGCTTTGATGTGTTCCCAGGATTGGGTGCGGCATGAATTAGAAGGTAGCTGTGTTTTTTGCCACATTTCTATTTGCGAGTTTTGTGTAGTTGCAGCTAACAGATAACTTTTCTCCATTCTGCAGTGACATACTCGAAATCTCTCGTGGCCCCTACCTTTGCCTTGTGCTACGATGCAAACTAACATATTCCTGGTATAATTTTCTGCTTTCAGCTGCCATCTACAAACTTAGTCAGCATTTTCTCAGAAACATTAGAAGCTTTATTTGGTAGATCTAACTTACGAAAAACATGCTTGACTCTGCTATATTGGGACGAAACATTGGTTTGTCAGATATCAACGTTGCTAGCCTTACATTGATTCTTAACTAGGGATTGAATGATGAATACAGTACAAGGCTTTAAATTGTTCAAATGTTTTATCTAGATGTTACAAGTAGACCCTTTGATTGCGATGATTTCATCCATTTGGTGTTAAGAATGAGGAGAGCAAGAATTTTGGTAGGAAGGGGCTAAGTAGTTTATCCGAATTTGAAATTCTTTTGGTGCGAGGTGTGTGGTGATCTATAAATAAGAAAGACTTGCACTATATGTTAATTAGTTTTTATTTATTTATTTTTGTATAATTTTTTTTCAATGTTCCAATATGTATAGCTAACGCAAGTATTATTGCGTTTGTCTCTGCTGCGTTTCTGGTATAGACATCAGTTTTCACCCATAATAATTCGGTTTTTCATTGGATTGTGTTAAATTGGATTGATCTGCTACAAGTTTAACATGCCTGGAATAATAGGCCATGTTTGGTTTTGTTATTCAAAACATTTACATCCGTTTTCACTATATCTATTAAATTATCCTCTGAACAGATAGATTATATTTTGTATTTTAAAACATCTCATAAACAACATTATTGAATGATTTCAAGTTCCAAGTAAAAATGTCATCTTAGCTGCCTTGATTTCTTTAAAAACACTTTCTTCAACACATTCTCAAGCCAAACGTAGCCATTGTTTTCGACCTTAAGCTAGCTAGCTATTGAAGTACGGCGCCAAATCAAAGACTAAATTGCAACGTTATCCAAGCAAATGCAAAGTCATGAAAAATGAAACAGGGCATCACTTGTGAGCAAATACAAGCAAAATAAAACATATATCAAGGATAGTGGGAATATATCTTTTATTCAAGGGAAAAAATACAAATATGCCATTCAAAAAACTGTGTTTAATATATGGATTGTGAGTGTAAATATATTTCGTCTACCTTCTTCTATATCGTTACTTATCAACAAGCTAGGGAGCATGGCCTGTGACGAGACTGAAGGCTAAACCTACTTCCCTCTGTCATAGAGGATGCTCCATGGCCTAAAACAGTAATAAGTAACTATAAATTGTGCTACGGGATATAACTTTATCCCTTTAGCCTGCTATTCCACATCTTCTTATACATTCGTTTGAAAAATTTACATGCCTGGTCCAAAGGTCTCTTACCTCAGGGGACGCAATTTCGAGCCATGGCTTTGCAGGCCCGCTAAAGTGTATAACTGCTGCCGCTTCTGACATCTGTTTATCAACTTGGGGGAAGCGATAACCCAGACCAGCCAGTTGCCATGAAGAATCAATGTGATGCACATGGTTTTTGAATGCAATCAAGGCGGGAGGAAGTGCTCCAGGATGCCATAGTGTAAAACCAGAATTTAGGTTCTACAAAACATGTGAAAGAATAATGAAATAGCTGTAACTAGCTTTTCGGTTAGGGTAAAACAATTTATATGCTCGTATACTTCTAAATCTTTTATTGATTCATCAACTACTCTGAATGTGGGAAACCAATCGATGAATAAACTTAATTATTGAGATCACCATCAGAGGAAGAGATACTCACAAGTTTGAGCCATTGGTGATACACTGCAGTGATGTTAGTCTTCCTCCATTTTTTGAGGTCAAAGATAGCCATCCCGTATTGCCATCCACAATTATCTGGATCCATGTTAGATAGTATGATAGGATCTGTAAAATTGAAGTAATCCTTGTATTTTCTTCCTGGACAGCAGTCACGTCCGCACCATGAATCTACAACTGCACCTACAACCTTGTCATTGAGGTCCAAGTCCCATAGAGATGATAAGTCATGTTGTGCAACAATATCATCATCCAATAGCACAACCTTGTCGAGATCTGGGAACAGCTGCGAGATAATGAAAATTGAACACCAAATGAATTTTAATTCATTCGCAAGGATGATGCATTGTCATAATCAGTCCAAGCTAGTAGATTGTAAGTATTTACCTCAGGGAGATAAATGCGGAGGTGATTCAAAAGTGAAACGCCGCTGGGGCTTAGGACACCTAGTTTGTGATCACAATCTTCTTTGTCATCAAAGCCTTCCTTTAGATTTATCAAATTGTACTTCACGATCTGGTGATGAATTTCGAACACCTCCTTAATCCCGACATTTACTTCATGAGACCACTCGTATTGATGCAAGCCCTTGACTTCAATGACAGCAGAATCTATTGTGTTCAATGCAAACCATGCATGCATTGAAGTGTATGTTTTCTTATCGGTAATCACATGAAATACCAAGTTTTTGGGATTGACGGAAGTTTTAATGGTAGAGGAGATTACAACAGATGCAGCCAGGACATTGTCAGTTAGAAGAACAACATGTTGGAATGAAGCATCGGCGAGGCGGTAAACATATTGAGGCAAAGGTAAACGAGAACGAGCCACTGCATTTATCGCATACTCTTCTGTCAACTTAAGAGAAAGGCAGTGCATGCTGTTGGGAACTCCATGAGCAGCTAAATGCCAGTAAAAAGACTCCTGCCATTTTGCTGTTTTAACCATGTGTTCCATCTTCTCAATCTGCACAAACACAAAAGTTCAGTGAAGGTCATTAGATTGTGATTTGAGGCAATGATTACATATGTGAACACATACCTTCGAATGAAAATTTTCTTTTTATTAACATATAAGATCACATCATAAAACATATGTTTATCTACGTACATATTAAAGACTTCATCAGTAATTGAAGAGGTGGTGGTTCAGGCTTCAGCTAATAATATATCAAGTCCTTGTGACCTTGCAAGGCCTAATTGTTCAAGCAGTATTGTTGTCGGTTTTTCATTGCTCATACTGGCTTAACCTTGTCGCAGAAAAGCACAGATGATACTTAAAATCGTCAATTACATGTTCTCTTGGAAGAGCGGTCCTCAAGAAGGATTTCCGAATCCATCCCTTTGTATCATTATATGACATGTTGTTAATACTTAATATTGGTTCATGCATGGGATCGATAAAGTTTTATCTTTGTTCCTGTCGTGCATCCTAGAAAGTAAAATAACTTGTTTGTTTCGTTTACGTTTGGTTTCCTCTAGCAATCTATGCAAGCATCATGTCTTTATGAGACGACCACTGTGAGGATTATGCTGTACTTTAGCATCTTTTACTTTGAACTTTGAAGGACCTCTAAACCCGGAAGGAAAAGTAGGCAAAAATAAAGTTATTTGAACGAAATGGTAAACGGTGCAAACCTAGTACTTTGCCTAGCCGGAAAACACCAACTTTCACACATTGTTAAAACTTAAAAACAACGAATTTCTTAGACAAGTGAAAGGTGGCGTGTTGATATTAATTTTTAATTTTAGATAATATTCCTAATCCATAAAAAGTGGTGAGATGTGTGAATGGCTATATTTAGAAATAGTACGGGCCCCCGAGTCAGCATATTTTTCCCCTCTGAAGCAAGTGGCTTGGGTGATACCCTTATAGTTTCAGGTAAAAAAAAAATGTGGGAGCCGCTACTTATGCTAACAATGGCACGACAGTGACTGCAGGCAATAAACTAATAATGAGAGTGGACATTAAACGTGAGTAGTAGTCAAGTGAAAGAGAACACAAGAATAGGTGATTGCATAGCCAATAGGAGGATGGGGCCCCTGCAATAAATGGCAGTTAATTTTGTAAACTTACCACGGCCTTCGTCTTGAAAGCGAATGCTTTAATATCTTGTTTATTGGACGCCATGTCCTCGACTAGATCCTTGAATGTAAGTGGTATTAAATTTGATCTCTCCACTGTTCCAATTCCGATTCCACCCCCATAATCATCATTACTAGTCGTTGCCTCCAAGAGAGCCCTTGTCAGCTCTTCTCTGAGCTTTTTAAGCGGTGCCACAATCAAAAAAACAAAAGAAAGAAAATCATAAGCAAAACATAACTACTATACTGGTGTAATCTTAATTTTTTAAAAAAGGTTACATATCGGATCCTAAAATCCAGGCTTCCTGTTTCGACAACAAGATTTGGATAACCCAGCATGTAATCACATCAGAATGTCCTCGGTGGGGTTGGAGAGTTTCTTCGCATTTGTTTCTCTATCATAGTAGCTCATTCGCGAAAAGTCGAAGTACCTTTATCTCCACATAAATGATAATCTTTCTCAAACTAAATCCTTTTTTTCCCCTTTTTAAAATCTAATAAAAGATCATCTTCATTTTCTACAAATTTTTTCATTATACATATGATGTCAAAATATATGATCATCCACTGATTTCATTAGCTGGACTTTTTGTCAGATATCCAAATTACGCCAGACGAAAAAGGTAAGTTATGGGTCAATTCTAAATATTATGATCAAATTGAAAAGAAACCTTATCGGAATCAAATTTAAAACTGATGTAACGTCCGGGTATTTACATAAATAGAAAAGAAGAGCAGGAAATTTTCAACTGTACTAATTACCGAACAAGAAAAAGTAGTTATTAAAATCTCATTTTCATTATTTTCCTTCATAAAATCATGACGTGAACCTGTCGGCTCTACTTTTTGATACACGCTGGATAAACCCCGGACTAACGTAATAACCTATAAATTGTGTTAACAAGGTAAACCATATTGGACATGCTCTATATATGTGAAAAATTCATTCGAAAAATTGTTAATAAAGTGAATCGAAATGCTGATAATTGATCTCGTTTGGACAACTACCCAACCGACTCAAACACACCAAGCAATAAAAAGGGACACTCGGGGCAATAAAAATACTAATTTCATCTCACGTCAAAGACAACCCATGTATCATTACATTTTTACTTATTTATTCGATATATATAATATCATTATTATCAAATGAAGGTTGAAAAGGGGATAGATAAGATCAAGTTAAACTAACAAATCGGCTGGCAGTGCAACTTGCCAATTTTTTACCCAAGCACCGCCTGAAGGCTAATAAATACCGACAATCGCGAAATTGTTACCCTCACCCCCTACTGTTCTAGTAATTTGTCCATAATCTTGGGCCTTTTGTATATCTACCACAGTAAAAAGTAAGTATTTGGGTTTACTTGGTCTATTTCATGCATAGCAATTTGCATATGCATCTTCCTAATCTAGCCGAAAAGAAGTACTTTTGACTTACCAGAGCAGCATCGCTCCCGCCAAAAATCCTTAATGTCATACACCCTACATGATCACGTACGCGCAATTACACTTCATCCAACTAGTAAAAGTAAAATTTAAAGATTATATCGATGAATTGAAATATGGTGATATTGAAAAGCCTAAAATACCGATGGAGGAGGAGCAAATAGCGGCGGATTCGAGTACTAGAAAAGCAGTTCTAATGAAGAGTAAAGGCAACACCAGTCCAAACAACAGCACCGCCGTTAAAATCGCCGCCCGACGGTATAATCGGCGATCGAACGCAGTTGATGGCGAATTCTTCCCTTTCATCTCACTCCGAGTACCTCCAACGCCAGCTCCCTCTGCGGCGGCACTGTATGCCGCAACTCTCTTAGTTCCAGTCGTGGATATGTAAAGCTTCATATTACGAGACATGATTCCTGCTCCTTCTCTATAAAGATGCCCATCGCACTTCGAATCTCAGCTTCAGATCCATTTCCTCGATCAAAACTCCAAAATCTTCGCACCTGCGAAAAATTTCATCGCGGCATAAACATCAGTGGAGATTTACCAAAAAAAAAGGAGCAAATTAATCCAAAAACAAGCTTATCCCTATCAAATCAAACACCAGAGCAGGAATCAACAGAAAGAGAGAGTTCATTTAGGAACTGAATTATTTGTTGTGCGTGAATCTATGAAAAAAGGCACTGCGGCAATCAAAATTACCTTTTTGGAATTCAGTAAAGCTGAGAATTGAAGTTTATGCCAACGGCATCAGTATTTGCGAGTGCGAGAGAGATCATGTCCATGAATTTATTCGAGTCTCCATCTGCATTGTTACTGTGTATCTTGAATTTTTGTCAAAGAAAAGATGAGATCACGCGCTACTAAGCTACGTCAGAATTAGGCATTAGCTACGTTTATNATATATCATGAGTATTTTTTAATTAAATAAAAGCATATAAAACAATTATTTTTCATTTTAAAAAGAAATAATTTTTCGTTTCTTTCCTATTTGTATTGTTGTATCCCGCGTTATTCTACAATTTCAATAATTTTTGTTCTTTTAAAATATCTCTCGTGTAATATAACGAGCATATAATGTGTTAATTGTTTGGCGCAAAAAATACATATTTGTTGTTTATATATCATTGTTCATCTCAAGAGTTACAAAATGATTACTTATTTATCATACTTATATTATGTATCATTTATCATCTTATCTAACGAAAATATTACATTTCACAATAATCTATAAATTATGTTTAATTTTAACTTTCAGCAAAATAATAACGTGCAAGTGTACCACCATGTACATAGATAAAATATCATTGAAGAATAAATTAACTCGTGAAAATCAAAATACAAATAAAAGTTTTTTAACATATAATTTAGTGTGTGTTTTGGATACAAACTTAAGTTTTAATATTGAAAACCAACATTATTATAATTTTAATATAAACAAATATTAAATTTTTTTTTATGTTTTAAAGTAAAATTTCCTATTATATATTATATTTTACAAATATTATACTTATAGTGACCAATGCTATATTTGTCGCGTCTATATTTGCACCCCGTAAATTTTCACCGACACTCGGTTTGACTCCGCTTCATGAGTTGTACACTCTAAATACTTGATGTTGCATTTTCTTTTAATAGAAAATTTTAATTAATTTAATAAAACATTATAAAAGAATAAGCAATCCTTCATTATGTACATTTTTTTAAGTGAAGCACAATAACGTGGGTAACGTACAATTAATTGATGTAGGCATTCCATAAATTTTCCACGACTCAATTAAAGGTGAACATCATCCATTAATCAGTCGCACACCATTAATAATGAGAGTCTTAACTTATTACATGAAAATTTCATTGATATTTATTTAATTTTAGTCAAGTGGTAAGGATAGTTTGCATTATATTATACTACATTCATTCTATATATTTAGCATGATTTTTTTTCGGTTGTCCTATATTTTTTTAGTTGGGAAGGAGATTGTTATAATTTGTTATGAACTTGAGACCAAGTCTCAAATTTGAGATTTTGGTCTATCACAAAATCTCATGTTAGACGGTCTCACATATCAATTTTGTGAGACAAAATTTCAATCTGATCTGATTCATGGAAAAAATTTTATTTTTTTATTCTTAGAGTATTACTTTCACTTTAAATATGAATCGAGTCGACTCATCTCACGAAAAAGATTCATGACACTATCTATCTCTGAAGAGATACTCTTGGTCTAGATGATCTTGGTTGTCCTTCTACATTTTTTTTACGGTAAAACTTGTATCTTATTAAGTAATGACGAAGTCTTTCGTTATAAGAGCTGCTAGCCAAAACGGAAAATTCCCTTGTTATCGTATAAAGGGAGAATGGAAAAAATAACAAAATGAATAATTGCATTTTATTTTTGTATTTGCATTTTAAAGAAAATGCGTTAGTGCACTCAACAGTCATTCACAAGACTTATATGGATGGATATCGACGGTGTTCTTTTTCTCATGTACACGTATGTAAACAAATAAACTCGTGCACGGATGTAAATGCGTTTTTGAGTGCACTGTTTGGGGGGTTGAGATTCTGTTTCTTAGTTACATTTAAATGCGTTTTCGACTTTCGAGTACTGAATTTTAATGCCGACGTATTAAATTTCAATGCGTCTACTCAACGTTTGCTAAATGCTACCACATTTTGGCGACTTTGGATACTGAATTGAGAATATATACTTTGTAAAATTACATAGAAAATAATATAATAATCATTACAAAAAAAATTAAAAAACAATTCCCAATTATAAAAAATTTCAACGCTCTCATTAAAATAAATGCTTTTATTGAAATAAATTCTAAAACCCAACACACAACAAAAACCTAACCTTGGATCTGAGTCCACCGTCTGTCCAGTTTTATGGTAAATTAAGCTCTTTGTCTCAGCATGATTTGTATTTCACTAAAAACAGATTAAATATCAACTAAGCATTTTTCTTTTGTCAAATCCCAGACTTCAAAATAACTCTAATCATCAATGACGCACTCGCATGTGATGTTGTAACCATGTTAGAATAATTTGTTTTTCATGTAATGATTTTAAAATAATTGTCCAATGCTATTCTATATATAAAAATTAATATACACACACACACATATATATATATATATATGTGTGTGTGTGTGTGTGTGTGTATGTGTGTGTGTGTGTGTGGAAGTCTTATCTTGAAGATGTCCAACTGAACTGAATATGAAATGGAACTATAAAAGTCAAGAAAATTAATTGATGGCAGAAACTTCACAGACAGAAACGCGAGTTTACATCACATGGCCAGTGTCCGAGCTGAATATATTGAAACGCCATTTACGTGACAAGAGAATAACTAAAGATTTTTTTAAAAAAAAAATTGAAAAAAAAGACTCAACAAATCAAATATATATAAAAATAAATGATATTTAACATTTGAGATTACATATAATTAATAATTGAAATGCACATTCATGAGCCACTCACTTTGATTTGTGATATAAGTTGTAACTCATATATGAAGTTTATTAATTAGATTATCGAGTATTAACCGGTCACTCGGATCTCCACAAACTACCTGATTCTTCTCAAATTGAGCTAAACAATATCAATTTTTTGCTACATCACAACGTTTTCCGAATTAAAAGAAGAGGAATAGCGCGCTACATATAAAATGAGATATACTAATGAATAAAAATGCGGGGATAAAATAATTTGGCGAACTTGACACCAAAAGAGCCATCTCATGCCCTCCTTAATTCCAACCCTACAACATGCGATTCGGCCCCAAAACAAAATTAATGTCTGCAAGATTAAGTGTTCATTGAAAAAAAAAAATTATTTCAACCATTTCATAAATTTAAGTTTATAAATTTATATTATGTAGATAATGAATCATCCACAAGTGCGATGGATACACGTGTATAATTCGCACATAAATTAAATATTGGACCACTATTTAATTACTGTTGACTCCAATCCATACTGACACGCGCGCGCGTGTATATACCTCCATTTTAGGCCTGACGTGACCTATTTATAGCCCATCAGCCCATGGGCAATTAATTGTAAAGTGGCCCATGCAATAACCCAATCCAAAGTGCTGAATTCATACTACTTGTACATCCCATATGTTTTAATACATTTATCATCCAATGAGTTTTGCATTTCTTTTTTTTGAATTTAGAATGGAACATGTAGTGTTAACATAAGGGGTGTTGCTCCAAGTAACATACACCGGACCCATCCAAAAGATAAGGATCAAGCCCAATTAGCACAAAGCCCAGGCCTTGACAAAAAATCTATTTCGGTTAGCCCATAAAGTTTGCAAGAATGATCCATACCAAAACTAAGAAGAATCAGGAGAACTGTGTGAATAGATTTTATCCTTTGTGGAAGAATATTAGTTCATTATTCTTGTTATAACAATTCTGCAGGAACTTAGTGGATAGATGTTATCCTTTGTGCAATCTTTGAATCAATCTCAAATTTCCGCACACCTTATCTGCTGTCGTTTGTGTGATATTGTTAGAACTTATACCTTGCTTACAGTTTAGGCATGAGAATGATAATGATAGCTGTAAATAGTGTGTGTATTTTTGTCTCCGTGTTTCTTTGTCGAGGAATAACCTCATATTTTGGATAAATGATTTGTGTCGTGCTTTTTCTTAACTTGCCAGCAAGCCAGTCACTTTACCAGTGAAATGGCATATTTCATATAAGAAATTCTTGATAGCTAGTCCTCTTCCATGTTGAAGTCTGATGCATAAGTATGTGTATCATTATTGGTGTTTCTATTTAACTGATGCCTTTAAATATTTACGGAATAATGCTCAAAACATTTGTGTATATATATATGACATGCACATATGAAACTTTGCATACACCTCAAACTTTAAATCCAGTGTGCTTTTAATCTAGTCGCCAGATTAGCATGTTATTTCTGTGTCTGGAAGTTTGGCCTTTCATGTCAGGACGTGAGTATGCTGTGAACAGAAAACAAAAGTTTATTCTTGCTTACTTATCATCTGTAGTGATTGCATGCTCCTTGATTAATTTAAGTATCATAGAGATGTACTGGAAAATTCATGCTAAATTCAATTTTATTCAGAAATTGGTAGATCCAACTTCTCAATAGTCAGGAAAATGAGAGTAAGGAAGCCGTTGAATTTGAAAAAATCGTTCCTATTGAGATCAGCAACTCGTAGATATATGTATTTCATTCATTAAGGTAACACTCGATAGATGATGAATATTCCATATGAATCGTATCACTGTTCTCGTTTCAAGTTTTCTCATAAAAATATTGCAGGCTTACTGATGGTAAATTCTCAAGATGGGTTTGACTGCTTGAATTTAATATATACACCTTTTAAGTCACTGGCTCCTTCTTGTTGGCACAGTGACATAGCTGGGATAACATTATAACCAAGAGTTGAACAGTTTCCAGGTTTGATCTTATAAGATTGAATAGAGTTATGAAAAATGAATATAATTTTGTTGCTTGTTCTAAACACTATTCTGATATGGTTCGTAAATCACCAGATGAATGGAGTATCCACTTTAGAAACACGTCCCCCTAATTTTAAACATTTAGAGAGATCTTCCGGTGGTATGCACACATGCTTGCAAGTATTCCTAAGTTTGAAATGCTAAAGATGCTTACCGTTAACAAGCATTACCTCCTCTCATTGATAAATGCTGTGGCAGTTGGTGTCATGCTGGAATTGCATGTCATCCGGATATAGAGATATGTCTCGGAATCCATTGGTTGCTGTTTGAAATGTTGTTACTTTATGCTAAGCTACAAATTAGATATAAAAAAATGGACATGGTTTCATATTCGAACAGAAGACCTTTGTTGCCTAGTTGCACAATTCAGGACTGTCTAGCACACATTCGAGGGGTCTATGGGATGATGCTACCCAAGGTAGGACCCCTAAATCTCCGAATACAGCTTGAGATCAAATATCTTTTAAGTGCTGAAGTTAAATATCCAGTAACATGTAGGAATTCCACTGTCAACGATTATAATTAAGTTGCTCTTTATTTCTACATTCGATGAGGGATAAGGTTTGATAACTGGGTAAGGTTGAAGCATGGATGGTGTCATTCTTTCTTTCTTATTTGGCACCACTAAGGATAAAATATGTGTCTGTAGTCATTTAGTTAAGGTCTTTGTAAGCACAGCAAGGCATGAAATACATTGTGTTTGGTGAAAGCTGATTTCTTAATAGTTGCTATAGTTTATTTTTTTTTGCATGAGATAACATGCTTGTGAGGAGGAAATGTGAAACGCAATCTAGCAGAAAGGGAAAGAAAGATATATATATTAGCATAAATTTTGAATTTACACGTGTAGCAATATCTATTGATACACATGGTCCCAGTTCCATTCATCGGGAATTGTATAAACAATTTGCGGATTCTCCTTTCCTTATGCACAGCTTTAGTTTCAATAAAAAGAAAAACAAAATGAAGACTGCCGCCAAATATTTACTTTCTCAATGGCAGACAAACCATAATTAGGACTTTTGTAGTACATTTACTTATCTCTACACTAAATATCATCCTTATCCACCCACCTTTATCTTCAAGTATACTGAAATATTTTGATAGAAAGATTTGTTTCTTTGTCGATTGCTGATTTGCTGGCCTCCTTATTATTGTATTATCAAGCTGTGAAAAAATTCATCCAGGCCTGGCTTTATCTGGTTCGAAGAAATCCAATCACAGAGAGATTTGGATGGTGGAGCTGCTGGCTAAAGCAAGTCAATGTAGTCCCGGATGTGATATTTAAGTTCCATAACTTACGGTTCTCGACAAGTGACGCTTCTGATATTATTTGTGACAACACCATCTTATTTTACTTAAAGAAATATGCATTATGACTCTAGCATTTGCTGCATGACGTAAACCATGTGACATTTATTTAATGTTCAGCTACCCCGCTTAGATTTGGAGTGTAACTCTGTGTAGTTAGCCAGTATCTTAAACTTTATTTTGTAGTTGTATCTGCATTTATTCTTCCATCAATGTTGGTAATAAATTTTGGACAGCTCTATGATATAATCAATATATTTGATATTTGAACTAGTATTGGACGTGAAGCAGGTGTTTGGTGAAAGTAGTGCGATCAAATATTTTGCATGCATTAGTTCTGAGTATATTTGACTAGACTTGAGCTGCCATGAAACCTAATTAATTAATTAAGGTTGGCTTATTTCTCAGTATATTAAGTAATATCTGAGCTAACATGAAACTAATTCAAAGGATGGCTTATTTCTCAGTATATCAAGCAAGATCTGAGCTAACATGAAACTAATTTAAAGGATGGTTTATATCCTAATGGGATCCTATCCCAATTTTTCTTTTGTTAGGCCCATAATGAAAAAATCCACTTTCTTGCTATTACGAGGTATCAGTAGAACAGAAGAAAAGAAGAGATTTCGGGTTTTTTGTTTGATCAGGTGACACCCGGATTTGATAGGAAGGCCTCACAAACTTAAGTACCCCTCTACAATTTTTGCATAGTTGACGCCGATTTTGTAACATCAAGTCTATTCAGAAACCAATACTCACATTATATTGGCCTATTATCATTAATATAATGGTCATTCCAAGTTTTCCCTCCTTGTCCTCAGAGATTTAAGTCTAACTACATAGACTCGCATAAAAGGCTAGCCCCTAGATGGGAGAACTTCTCAAACTTAATATCATCTCATATGTACAATCTTTATTAGAGGTATAACAAATTCTTATCTGAAGGGCATCTTTAATTATTTATGATGCGTGTGTAAATTTATTTATTGTTGGCATGCAGCTGGAGGGTAAGGTCAATTACTTCCTCACTGCCAATTAATTAACATCACCCACGACTGTGATAAGTAGATGGTATATTTTTCAACTTTCTTTGTAGATATTGCAACATCCACCACGCTGTCATGCTTAGTTTACTCTTAATGCATTAAAAAATTACCATATTGTATATATGTAACTTTTAAATGGTAGAGTGCATTTTCTTGCAAGTGGTGACATGGGTGAGAGACACCGGTTGAAGACTGAACTTTCTGAGTTTTTATATTCACCGTCAAAAAATCTGTTGTTTTTTTCTAGAAGTATAAATTTGTTGTTTTGATGTCTTGAGAAGTAAATTGTTGAATCCGAAACATGACATAAATATGCAATACAAACAAACGACTAAGATTATTTAAATAAGAAAGCATAAGGTTGGTATCCATCTTGATTCTGTGACATTACAGTAAAGTAAACAATCTCATTCTAAAGGACTTCACACAAACAATCGAAATGCAGCAAGAACCAAACTGAACATGACAGAAGCAGTGATCCATAACATAAAGAATATGACTGCTTTCCAGACTCTTGGCTAGGTTCTACCCTCATTAGCCAGCTTGAAGAGCTGTGCCTGAGCTGATGCTGCCTTGTTTGAGCTAAGAGCCGCGATAAAACTATCCCTGACTTGTGTGGTTGAGTAAGGGAACCTCGCGTGCGCCATGGAGTTGAGGAAAGCTGCAGTCCCTTCCCTGTAAAGTTCTCCATAGCCATCGGTACGTGTGTTTGAAAGAGCCTGAAGCACATTCATGTTAGGACTAAATCCAGGTACAGTAGGCACACCTAATGTGCCACCAATTGTTCCGCCATTAACTGGTCCGCCAACTGTTCCAAGCCAGCCAATTAATCCCCATACAAATGTCGGGTGATTCCTCCAGAAACTGCAATTTACAGGGAAAGTAAGTTAAATACCTTTCTTCTGACTGGATTATATTTTGGATCTGTAAGTATGATTTAGCGCATATATATTTTTTCATGAAAACCTGTACTTACATGCAAGTAAAAGGCGGAGAGGCTGGACCAAAGGAAAATGGAGGTGATGGAGTTGTGACACCGGGAGTGCTTGGAGTCCCTGGGGTGGTGACAATTGGAGGGTTGACGATTGGGGTGGTTGGCGAAGTTCCGCTACCTGGTGTCGGAGTAGTTGGTGTCGGAGTAGTTGGTGTCGTTGGGGACGGGGTTGAGGTTGGAGGGGAGTGGTAGTATCCGCCGCCTCCACTTGGAGTAGAAGGACTAGTTCGGTGATGTCCATGTCCGCCGCTTGGTGGGGTAACGCAGTTGGTTGGTGGAGAACCTCCATAGCTGCCGCTGCCACCTCCATGAGAAGGTGTTGGAGTTGCATGGCCACCTCCTGAACCCTGTGATGGAGGGGTGTATGAACCTGTAACACAAGAAAGCAAAGATGATTTGGCCAATGTTGAAACGCTTATTTATTTTGTTTGTGCTTTGCTTCTTGTAAATCGGAAAGGGTAATCGTAAAAACCATGTAGTTTTGCTTTTAAATATTATAAAGAACGATAGAGATCTTGGTGAGTTTTCATGTGTTCAAAAAAAGTTTTGTTCAAACATGCGTCAAGAAACATCAAAATTGTAAATATGTGTGTGCATGAATGAGTTTATGAGTTGTGTCTGAGAATGACCAGATGGAGGATAGTAGTTTTTCTGATCTTCAAAGTTTGCTGCAGACATGACAGGAATGAGCAAGTGTTGGGAAAGTAACGCAGCCCACAGAAGCAGCATTGCATGCTTACTTTTCGAACTCTCCATTTTTGCAGCCTTTCAAGAAACTAAAGATTGGCTTGAAGAAAATAGAGGAAGAAAGAGTGCTCAGAGTTGAGGAAGAATCCAAAAGACAGCGCAGTCTATATAATGAGTTATCAGAGCCCGAAGTAAATATAAGCTGGTAAACAAGTATGTGGTTAGTTGTATGTGTTGCAGGTGCATTAAAACTGTCATCAAAACACACCAGCAATGTTCTTATTTTTCTAAAAAGAATTTACCCCGCCCTTGGTGTGTGTTTGGCCTTGCAAATCGAAAACCTTTGCGCGCATAGTTTTAGCCATGGCAGGGGTGAACTCAAGAAATGCAACTAGGGGAGAAATATTTTGACGAGGGCAGAAAAATATGGTTTTATAAAAGTCGCACACAATATTTTTAATGCTGTTGCTTGTTTTCCTAAATATTTGACTAGTTTTCACCCATGTCACATCCCATTTTCTTGGATTTAACTGACATCCTAGTTTATATGATTCTCTTACTAGGAACAAAACTTAACGTGTATGTTATGCTCTTCCTAAATCATCACGTCATAATCATTTGTATTTTAAATTTACCTTCTGTTGCAAGTATATAATAGAATTTTAATCTTTCATGATTTCTGCCATTTCCCACTACGGTGAATTAAGGTGGGACAAATTTCTTCACATTTGTGTTCAAATCTTGAATACACTAACTTATATTTGCGTTTATCTATTTTCTTTTTAAAATTATATTTGTTGCATTTCTTGGTTTCCTCTACCTTTCACAGCTCCAAAACTCTCCACGCCTTCATAATTGCGATCCTAAAAAGCCAGTTTCTGTAACAAATAACCATTGGCTGCAGTGGTTTTTCTTCTCAATGAATGGCATCTTGTTTCCATATATATCACAAATTTCTCATCTCAAGTTCGCTCATTTGCTTGGTTTCTTTTAATTCACAAATAAGCCTCGACTCTTATTGAACTTGGACCTCCTTGCATAGATATAGATTAAGAAATTTGTAATTTAATAAAATATTCTTTTATTTTTATCTATATTTTTGAATTCTTAAATGCATCGCCCATAACATAAAAAATATGATTACCGATCGAGTGCGGGCAATGGATTTTACGACACAGTGATGAAAATAAATTAGGTGAATTTAATCGGAGTAATGAGTGTGGCAGAGAAGTAGGTGAAGAGATTGAAAACTGATAGAGGGGAGGCCACATTCAATTCTTATCGTAAATGAATATCTATTTCGAATCCTTTCAATTCTGAGCTCACCCCTGTCAATGCCCTCTTTTGACTACTGTTCCTTGTCTGTGTTATCTGTTCGACTTATATAAAAATGTGGAGTGTGTGGAGTAAGTTGAGCTTGGAGAAGCTAACCAGAAAATCTCAAGACGTAACCAGTTGGAATGCCAACCATTAAGTAAAGATTATGATAACAAATAGAATATTAATCTTGATAACGGAAAGATTTATCAACTTCCATAAAATTTGTTATTAAAAATAAAGATTTTAAATAAAATTTGACAAAGTACCAACCAACAAAGCATGTGTTATATGTCTCTGGGTGAGGGACTTGAACATTTTGGTAAGATTCACTGATCTTCAGAGATTTTTTGAGCACCATTCCCCGTCTGAAGTAGGATTTTACCATTTGTTTATCAAAAAAAGAAATATTCCCCAACATTTAAAATGATTAATATATTCTTCCAGAATCTATATTTTAATAAGAAAACCCCCAATTATTATTTCTTTGCAAAATCTTTCAATCTGGGCCGTCAACAATGCTGTCCACATCCCATGCAGATCCACAACATATGCATGGTTTTTTCTTTTTTGAGTAAGTCTCTTGTAACACGATCTCACGAATCTTTATCTATTAGACGGATCAACCCTATCGATATTCACAATAAAAAATAATATTTTTAGCATAAAAAATAATATTTTTTTCATAGATGACCCAAATAAGATATATGTCTCACAAAATACGACCAGTGAGACCGTCTCACACAAATTTTTGCCTTCTTTTTTTAATAACATATCTTGGAGTGTCCCCTTGTAATTAATCCAACACTTTATTCGATACCCAACTCCTATTTTTTTAAATTAAAAAAAGCATCAAAATTTCACGTTAACATACATTATACTTTTTAAAAATGAAATCACCATACATTAAAAAAAAAAGAAAAGAAAAAAGAAATCACCCAATCAAAATAATTAAGATCCCATATGCATGTATTAGTTGTTGGCTCTTCACCACGTCTTGATTATAATCACAGAAGTATAAAAAGATTCGAGTTCCCACTAAATTAATTATAAAAACAAACCAGATCTCTAGGGATACCCTCGCGATCACGAATTTTAATCGCTATTTGAATGTGCTGTCCAAATAATTTTATTTTATTCTTCAATTTTCAACACTCGACATAATTAATAATTATAATCTAATACAAAGTTCTCATGCATAGCATATATAAACAAAATTAGCAACAGCATTTACCATAGTCGAAACACTAATCAGTGCACAAATAATTTTTTTTTAAAAAAAAAGGAAGAAGAAATTACTCTGATTCTTCCGCTCTCAATCTTATTCATGTCTTCATCAATGAATTTTCTTATTTCTCCATTGTTTTTAGTCATTTTCCCCATCATTTTATCCATATTCTTGATACGATATAACTGGACCAAGAACAAAAGCAAGAAGAAACTTCCTCCAGGCCAAATGGGATTGCCCTGGATTGGTGAAACCTTAGATTTCTACAAAGCACAAAGGAAGAACCAACTGTATGAAGATTTTGTTGAACATCGGATCCGAAAATATGGGAAAACATTCAAAACAAGGCTTATGGGATGCCCCACAGTCGTGGTGAATGGAGCAGAAGCCAATAAGTTTTTTCTGTCAAATGAGTTCAAGTTAGTCGTAAGCTCCTGGCCTGCATCATCAGTGCAGCTAATGGGAACGAATTCGATCATGGAAAAGCAAGGGGAAAAACATCATTTTCTGCATGGGATTGTGGCCAAAAGCCTAAGTTCTTCTGGTCTGGAATCTCTCGTGCCAAAAATATGTAGCATGGTTCAAATTCACTTTGAAAAATACTGGGATGGTGGCGAAAAAACCATCAGTCTTTACAATTTAACAAAAGTTTTGACATTTTCAATTGTGTTGAATTGTTTTCTTGGAATCGAGGTGAAACCAGGGATGTTGGAGATTTTCGAAAGGGTATTAGAAGGGGTGTTTGCTGCACCAATTAATGTTCCAGGATCGAAGTTCTCGAGGGCTAAGAAAGCACGCAAGGATATAGAGAAGATGTTGGTTGACGTTATTCGGAAGAAGAGATTTGAAATGGAAATGGAAATGGAGGGAGGGAGAGGGGCAGCAGAGGAAGAAGGGAGTCTACTTTCTGGATTAGTAGCAGCACTTATTCATGGTGGTATAAGTGAATCAGAGGTGTTGGATAATATAGTTTTGCTTGTATTTGCAGCACATGACACCACGTCGTTTGCCATTGCCATGACATTTAGGATGTTGGCTCTACATCCAACTTGCTATTCTTACCTTCTTAAAGGTACCTTTTAGGTTCAAAGATCTCCCGCTATAATAAAAGTTATACCACATTATGAATACTGAAAACAATCTAATTTTTGCAATTTGGTCACCTAATATATTCTGTTTTTCTTATCATATATATGTTAGAACATCATGAGATTTTGAGCAGCAAAAATGGGGATGAAACATTAACATTTGAAGATACGAAGAAAATGACATATACCTGGCAAGTAGCAAGGGAGAGTATGAGGATTTTCCCTCCCATTTTCGGATCTTTCAGAAAGGCAATTGATGATATTGAATATGAAGGCTTCACAATTCCAAGAGGATGGAAGGTAAAAAGCTTTTAAATAGATGCTAGAGACACAACCTCCTATGTTGAAGGATATACAATAGGAGCAACTACATTATAGTTGACCAAATCTGCACTGTCATAAATAACTTTAATATAAAGAAAATTCACGGAAAGGAAGGCAAATCTGTAAAATCACACGTTTTCTTTTGGTTAAAATAACTAGCCCAGCAAATCTGTCGGGAGTTCAACTGATCAAGATAACTTGTGAACTCAGAGATCTCTGAAGCAGGCATTAAGAAATCATGAAAACAATTAACATAAGTAAAACTAATCATGTTTCGAATCTGAATGAGTTGTTTAGTCACAATTATAGAAGGCCTTAAAGTTAAATTGATTAGCACAAATATAGAAGATATGCGCATGAACACCAATATTAGGTGACCATTACGAAATGAAAGAAAATAATCTTTAAACTATCTTGCTATGCTGTGATGCAGGTGCTATGGACTACATATGGAACACATCACAATGCAAAGTATTTCAAAGATCCTTTGAGTTTTAATCCAAGTAGATTTGAAGAGCCAATTCAACCATATGCTTTTGTACCATTTGGAGGAGGACCTAGACTGTGTGCAGGATACCAGTTGGCAAAGCTAAATATCCTCATATTTGTCCACTATGTAGTAACACGCTATGACTGGTCTTTGGTAAATCCTGATGAGCCAATTGCTATTGATCCACTTCCATTCCCTTCTCAAGGAATGCCCGTTAAGATTTCTCCCAAATTGCCATGAACCCAATATTGTTCGAAATATTGTTTCAAAAAAGAAATGAACATTTGTTCAAAACATGTACTCAAATCATCATTGAAAGTAAGTTATATATATAATGACTAGTGTTTAAACAAATACAAGACACGTACATAACAAACAAGCTGCACCAGTCCTGACAGATATAGCAACAGAATAGTTATATTAATAGCAATTTGTCATTTTAGTCCTTTTGCACCTTCTAAAATTGAAGTTTATTTCTGACATGTTACATCTAACATTTCAAGCTAGTTTTTTTTCAAAGCACAGCATGTCATCATGTAATCCAGACAATAATGAACTTAGACTTGGCATGTGGTAGATCACGAGTCACATGTTTAATATTACTTGCAAGCAAAGACACGTGATTATTGGAATGCTATGCAAAAAGAAAAAAGAAATAAAATGAAATTATTTATTGTAGGTAAACTATACTCATGGAAATGTATTATTGTAGATTAGATCACTCACGTTTGCACCTGATTTCCTTTAAGAATACTTGTAAAGAGATTGGAAGAGCCATGGTCTGAAAGAAAACTGAATGAGATCCATACATATATTTCTCACATGGTATTGGGTATAAGGGAATGTCACAGACAGTTTGCTGTTAATCTGCCTCAAGACATCTTCAATAATCAGTAAGAATAACTAAACAAAGAAAGACTCGGGCTTCTAAGTATCAAAACCTGTATCAAAGTGGTTCATTATTTACACACTTCATTGGATCGGTAAGAAGCCCATGAGTGATTGGCTTCAAGCCTTTCTCAGACCATCTCTTAACAATAGCCACTTCAAGCAGCCTCACCTGTCAATCATTTGTTCTATCATACGTTTTGAAAGGGAAAAGAAAGAAAAGAAAAGGGCAAGATTCTGGGAAAAAGGAATTGTGTAAAGCTGGAATGAAGTAATGCACGAGGGTCGATGCAGATGGCTATTTAAAAAGCTAAGACTCTGGCTTGTATCCATAGTTAAAATTTCCCCCAGATTTTGCCAGCTGTATCAGTTAAGATATGAAGTAATAGAGCACAAATTGGGGGAAAACGTATAAAATGAACCAATCTTTACAATTAATGCTTTATTTTATTGAATTACACTTTTCAATTTTTGGAAACCATATGCAAGAAGCAATTTAACAGAATCAGATTCACGAGGTCGCCTTGTGAAACTACAGCCATTGTTGTGATAACATTGAAGGGGAAAACCAAGAGAACGAACGAAGGCACCATGGCATGGGAGTCATTAGCAGAAAAGAGTGCAAGAAGTGACTTCTTAGTCATTAGAACTATAATTATGCAACCGGCAGGCGGCATGACAACTTGAACTCAAATGCTTTTGAATTCTTTTAGTACTTGACAACTTAAGATGGTGGGCTTAAGTATTGACAAAGTTAATTACATAAAATGTTGTACACTAATTTCAACAGCCAAAAAGGAAACATCTACAGGATCATTTCTTATCCGAAGTGAAAATCCAACAACCTAACCAAGGGATAAATATGGTATACATCTCCCAACTTCTCCCAAAAAATGTCAACTTTTAACTGGAAGTTTTAAATTGGCACATATGACCAAGTTATACTCTCTCACTTCTTCACCACTCATTCCCCTGCATATTTATCTTTTGGTCTCTTATTTCCATCATCTGTAAAACTTCATTTGCATTTGAATTTTTTTAGCCACTATAATTGAGCAAATCCACCGCTCATCCACTTTCCAGTAACTCAATGATCCCTGGATTTTCCTCCAGTTTCATTTACCACAATCTTTGTCCCCAGTAAACATCTCTATTCACTTGTACTTAGATTTAGTTTTAAATAGCAAGGATTATTCGCAGGGTTCGTGTAATTTGAAATATGGAGGTTGTAAACACCATCACAGCCAAGAAACTATTGTTCTTTAGGTGGACAGACTGAATTGGAGGGAAGCTAGAGCAAAGAGAAACATATTTATGGTGAATGTTTTTTTTTTTACTTACCGTTGATCAAACCTCATGGCTCCAAGCCACTGACATCAAATTTCAACAGTAGACCTTCATTTGAGATACTAATGACACCTAACAAGAAGGGAACTTAGCCCAGCTGTAATTTATCACTGAATCCAGTAGATTGTAAAATTGTCGATATTCAGAAGCTAAAAACACTCAACTTTCCACTACATAAGCATCTATCTTGTACCCATTCAGCGTAAATGAGTCCTGAATCCAAACCTTTTATGCTCAAAATCATTAAATTTGCAGAAAAGATTCTTGGGGGATAAAACAAGTTCACTTGACCAACCTGCCTCACAATCAAAGGTTCCTCCGTATGACTCAATGGTTCAGTTAGTATCGTGAAGAGACCATGTCGGTTTCCAAAGACAATATCAGTGAAGGGCCGGTCACCCACCTGTACTTTAGACAATCAATACACTTGATGATGTGATATTCCAAGAGAGAAAGAACAGCCAAAGACAAAATAAATCAATTGGACAAAAATCGAGGATCTCACCATGATAAGTCTTGATGATTCACAACCAAAGTTATTTTCAATTTCTTCAGCGTTTCCACCTGGCTTCTTCCCCCCTGTGTTAATGTAAATACAATTTTGATATCCAAATAACTTTGTCATCCATGGGAACCATTTGATTTCACATTTTTCTTTCATTTGAGGAAAAACCACCAGCATGCGTGGGGGTTGGTTATCATGACTTCAAACAGGTTCAAATAACAATTGTTTGGCGGTTTATCCATTTAAAAACAAATATATATATACATAATTACTTAAAATAAAATAATAGTCACGCCCAACAGTTTAGAACAGCATCGCAGGCTTCAAAAAGAAAAGAAAAACACATACCGTGCCTTATTACTTTGATTCCTATAGCATCCTCGAGGGCACTAGCTTTTCTACCATCAGGATCATACTCACACAATCCTAAAATATCATACTCCGAACATTTCATTCATTCAAAAGAAAAGAAATGTAACGAGAAATTTTAGAAGGTTTCTGAAAGTACCCGCAGAGTTACTGAACACTGCAATATTATCCCCGAACACCAATTTACACTGTTCTATGGATGATGCAAGTGGCGCCCACAAGCTTAAAGAGTAAGGAACAGTGATAGTGTTGTCCTTATCAAAGACCACGCCTTTAAACCCACTATTTTTCAGCTCAGCCCAATTGATATACCTTATATCAGGCACACTAACATGCGGCATCACCAAGTGCCTGTATTTGGATAAAATCCCCACGGAACACGTGATCCCTTCCAAATTAATCCTCTGCCCCAATGCAGCTTTAAAATCCACCCACCACATGATCGATGGAATGTCCCAATCTATCACGGACCCTATCTCTTCTTCACCTTCTTCAAATTGAGGTTCCTGGATTTCAAACGAAGAGTAAAAATCTTGAAAAGGCTTGTGCTTTTCTAGATTCGAGCAATTCGTGTTCTCCGAGTTAAAATGATTGCGCTTCTTCTCTTGCTCCTTGCTGCAGCTGTTTGTGGCGGTGAGTGTGAGAAAGCTGCAGTTTTTGCACTGTATTTTCCTAGGTTTTGAATCAAGTGTTACCTTGCTGTGAAATGGGGGATTTTTAGGGAGAGGATAATAGTAGCATGCCTGCCATGAACCAATCGAAATGGAATGCATATTCAATTCAACATCAGCTCTTTTTTATGTGTTTGGTGAACAATAATAAATTGTTGCAAAAATTTCGTTTCAGTTGGGTAAATTAGGGATTCGAATTTGTCCGTATCTTTGAACATTCTGAACCTCTAAAATCTTCTCAGTTCGTTGGGCTTTTATTTTGTTGGGCCTCATTTCTCTTGGGCCTTATGTGCTCTCTGCTGTAATTCACATTTTGAAAAATTCCCTATTTTTATTTTCTAAAAAAATAATTTAACTCAATTTTCCAACATATGGTTTATATCAGTCACTTTTACTTGTATCTCTATCATATAAACAATTCAATCATGATATATAAAAGTAAATGTGTGATCATTAAATTTTGATCGATGACGAGACAATATCACAAAATTTTTTGTAATTTTAAGTAACCTACATTTGGTGACCAAGGTAGTTATTAAAAGTCAGATGCATATTCTTAATTAACAGTAGATATATATATATGAGAAAATTATAATTTTGGTTATTTATGT
Source organism: Primulina huaijiensis (assembly GCF_012295235.1). Taxonomy (NCBI): domain Eukaryota; kingdom Viridiplantae; phylum Streptophyta; class Magnoliopsida; order Lamiales; family Gesneriaceae; genus Primulina; species Primulina huaijiensis. Next base: position 21,795,564 of record NC_133316.1, read on the forward strand.
TTGAATTATTTGTGATTTCAGTCGTATATGTTATCAAATTTCAACTTTAATATGTTGTTATAATTTTTTATAAATCTAGCCTTTTTTCTACGTGACGATTCTATAACGTTGATGTGTCTAATGTTGTGGCGCAAGCATTTCCTTATAAAAATACAAAAAATTGTAAAAAAAAATGATGAAAATTTCCAGAGAAAGAAAATTAGAATACTTAAATTCAATTATAACAACATAAGAAAACAAAAATCACACGTACGAAAATAATAATATGTATTCTCCTGGACGACTGCACCGTATTTTGAATACTTTGCAAATAAATAGGTCCGAAGGCCTTCCTGAATGTGCTATACGTTTGGTATTAATTAGCTATAACAGATGGAGGTACGGGTACCATCCCTATGTATATTTTGTAGTCGGGATTCCTCGAAAACAGAGAATAATTATAACAGAATATCAAATTCATTCACGAGATAAATTCAACGGTAGGTTTTTTTTTTAAACGATTTCACATATTTTTATTCGATAGATTGATCAACTTTACATGTATTTACAATAAAAAAAACAAAAATTTTGACATTGAAAAATTAATATTTTTTTTCAATGATGACCCAAAAATACGTCTTAAAAAATCGATATATGAGATTGTCTTACAAGAATTTTTATGTATACCGAATTATTTATGTATAATTATAACGAACTATTTTGTAATCTATTTTTGAGCCAAGCATGACATAAAATATAATTATTGTAAATTTGAAAATTATTAGCCAGCTGTCAGCAGAAGACAAATAGACGCCAGATGGAAGTCATGAAACGGAACTGAGCATAAAACTCGAAAACTTTGTGGTAACGTTCGATCGTACCTTCCTCCAAAATAAATTCGTATACGTACCCCCACAAGATATTTTAACCGAGTACAACTTAATTCTAATATAATAATTATTATTATAGTCGTAAAGGTCATCGATATAATACTAATGACTATTTATTCACATAAATTATAATGAGATTTTTCAAATTTTTGAGACGGGTATTCCACCCAATGCAAATATAAAAAAATTATTTTTAAATCAAATTTATTGTTTTTCATGATAATTATATATGAGTCGAGTACTTATTTTATAGATATAAATATGCGAGAGCGTATCACTAATTATATACCATCCAAATAAACCAATAGATTAACAAACTCTCTAATCCACTGCAGTTATTAAACATTTAATAAGTCTATATATATATTAGAGAGGACTTCACTTAAAAATTCAAGAGAAGGAATTTAAAAGAGAACATACGCGTTTCGGAAGACGTCAACTTTAGCTCCATACAGGAGAAGATCCTTCCTCAGCTAAAAGTCATTTCAAAAAATTAAATTTTCTTGCCAAAATTTTCCCCAAGTTCTAGGGAAAAGTAGTTGAGAATACTCGAGGATATGGAAATTAATTTTAAATTTGTTTTAACTTTTAAAATATTTTCTTTTAAACATATTATCAATATTTGGTAAATTTTTTTACAACTTTTGGAGGTTTAAAAGAGTGAAAAAAATGGGTGTTAAAGAAATTAAATAATTATTACTTTACATGTTTCTATTTTATATATTTTTTTAAAAAATATTTAGAGTATATTTATTTAGCATATCGGTTTTAAAGTCCAATAAGCTATACAAGGGAGGAACTGGACCAATACCTTCGACCTAAGACAAGCAAACAACCTAATTCTTAGATCGTATCGATCTCTTAGGGGAAAAAAAAAAGGAATCTTCTTATTTAGATGAAACAATAATTTGACGTCATATTTATGAAAAATGGAGTTTCATTAATTGTCGAGCTGACTATGCTTTAACATATTAATTTATTAAAGTTTTCCCACCAAAACTAGCTGTAGGCAGTTGTTTCTGATCGATCCCTTCCTGTGATGAACCTTGGAAAGCGTGTCAACTATGGCAGGCCTAACATTTTCCTATATATATATATGTATCTTTTCCTGATCAACAAAGGCATTCAAAACTCTATTCTCCAATCTTCCTACACGCCATTCTTCTTCGAGAAATCCCATCAATAATCAAAGAAAAATGCTTAAGCTTTTAGCGGCTGTGGCCTTCCTATTTGGCTTGGCAGCCGCAGGTAATTTCAGCGACGAGATCACCATAACTTGGGGAAATGGAAATGGAAATGGTAAGGTACTCAACGGGGGACAGGTTGTGTCCTTGTCCCTTGATAAGTCAACCGGCTCGGGTTTTGAATCCAACGACCAGTACTTATTTGGAAGATTTGATATGGAAATGAAGCTAGTGCCCAACAATTCAGCTGGCACTGTCACTACGTTTTATGTAAGTTTAGTCTCTTGAAAGAGAGAGTACATTTGAAATTCGAGTATTTTTAATACGTCATGACATCGTCAATGAACTGCGCGCAGATGTCGTCTCAAGGAAATGCACATGATGAAATTGATCTGGAGTTCTTGGGGAATGCCAGTGGACAACCTTATACTTTGCATACAAATATATTCGCGAAAGGCATCGGCGGCCGGGAGCAACAATTCCGTCTTTGGTTCGACCCAACTGTGGCATTCCATACTTACACCATTCTTTGGAACTCACAACGCATCATGTAAGCATTACACAAACACAGACACACACACTTTTAAATGTAATAATACATATTTTCCATCTGATTCAACTACATGTATTATATTATATCTTATACGGTTTCATTTCCTTGTGGGTAGTATCTTGGTGGATAACATTCCGATTAGGGTTTTCAACAACTACGAATCACAAGGCGTTCCATTCCCCAACAGCCAACCCATGAAAGTGTACGCGAGTCTGTGGAACGCCGATGACTGGGCCACACAAGGCGGGCAGGTGAAAACCGATTGGTCCCTGGCTCCTTTTACTGCATACTACATGAATTACAACGCCAATGCCTGCGTTGTTACCGCGTCCGGCAATTCGTGCGCAAATTCCACCGTAGGTAATCAGGCATGGAAGACGCAGGGATTAGATGCCAATGGCAGAAACAATATCCGTGGGGTGCAGGATAAATATATGATCTACAATTACTGCACCGACGCCAAGAGGTTTCCCAATGGTTTTCCGAAGGAATGCCAACTCCCAATGTTTTAAGGATGGAAGCGCAGCCGCCGCCATTGCTCATTCAGCAAGTTCATTTGCCTTTTGCTAATTATTTAGTAATTTATTAATGAATATTTCTTTATTTTTTGCCTCAAATGAATGTGAAAACATTGGAGCTAGTACTGAATAATTTTACTGATTAATTTTTGGTGTTTAAAATATAAATACATGGGTGCTCTTTTTTTTAATTAATAATTTATTTCGTTTTGTTTTTAAATTATGAAACAATATATATATTTTTAATTTTGGTCATGATAATATCCGAGTATTGAAATTTTTTATTATTAAATGATCTAATTAATTAGGCGAGTACTGGTAATTGACCTGAACGAGAAATTACATAAAGATTTCAAATATAGTTTCCCTTACAAATTTAAAGATTTAGCTCACCGAATTTCATTTTTAAAAGGGTTACTATTAATCTGTTGAAAGTATAATTCCATGCTGGCTAAAGTTATTCATTTTATATAGATAAAATTCCAAAAACCAGAGAGATGAGATAATAATAATTTATTAAAGATGTCTTTTTCCGAATATATAAATAAAATGTTGACTTTAGGTTCATTAATGGTCGTTTACATTAGCATTGACAAATTAATCAACTTGTTTTTATCGTGTCGTGAGGGCTGCTTTTGACAGTGAATGATTTGAAACTTAAAATTTAGAAAGAAAAGAAATTTCTTCGTTGGACCAACTACCAGTTCTCAACTATATTCTTCAATATCTTCACTTGTAATTAATAATTGATGTTGTTTTGGAAATAATATAGCTTTTAACTTTGGCTTAATTTTATATTGTTGATTTTGTTGCTATATATATATCATTTATTTGTAAGGAAAAGAGTTTATTGGTATTAGTTGCTCAGACGATCTATATACTCTAATAATATTTTGGTCAGAATTATGAAATCATAATCCAATAAGAGAATATTTATCATAATCTCAGCTATATTAAATGTGATTTTTATTTTTATTTTTACATTTTGAGAGGGATGGATAAATTAACTTTCCCAAAATAAAGAAAATCTCATTCCCAATTTTGTGGAACGAGCTTCTTGCTCTTGTAATATTTACTTGCCCGATTTGTTTTTTAAAGAAAGATAGTTTTAAGTTTGATCCGGTAATTGATCATGTTGCTATATGTATACACAAAAATCTTTGTGAGACGGTCTCACAAATCAATTTTGTCAGACAAATATTCTATTTGGGTCATCCATGAAAAATATTAATTTTCATTGCAAATATGGGTAGAGTTGATCCGTCTCACAAATAAAGATATATGAAACCGTCTCACAATAGTCCTTCAATCAATTGCTGACTTCCACCATTTCTCTACTTGCTACCGTCATTATTTCCCTACGACAGCTTAGCACTAGAGACCATCCCATAAAGAAGTGAGACCGAGCTTAGCCCTAGAGACCAACGCATGAAGAAGTGAGATTAAAATTGGAGAAATTTTGGTGCAACGTCGAGTGTTTTTTTTTCCATGGAAATTTTGCGATTCGGAAATGAGGATAATTAATTAACTTCTGAACTTGAAGGATTAAAAAGATGCTAAGCCATCAAAATCACCAGTTACGAATTCTTGTCATTGATTTTCATCTTCTTCTTGAATGTTTCTACTGCAACAATTCTTCCATCATAAAACATGCATGACTTTATGATATAAACTCTATCTTGATCTCCCACTCTTTTGTATTAAAAAAATATAATTTCTTAAAGTGAATAGTCGCCAATATGAGGATGGCATCATAACTTGGGAATGCGGTTTATGTTATTTGTATTATATATTATAAATTGGGGATAAAATATAAGAAATTAGATTTGGAGAGAACAAAAATCCCAGCTCCATCTGTTAACTTTAACCCAAAATCTAACAATAATGACTATATTATTCAATATAAATATCTATACGGTAAAATAAGTAAATAATCCAATAGATTATAAAATGATTTATCAATTTTTTTTCAAAAATACTCGTATCAAACCACATAATCATATCAATAAAAAAATAAAAAATAAAACAAAAAATAAAGCTATTTAAAATATGCATTACATTACATGCGTAAATATTGTTAATACTCATGAACATCAAATGCACTTAATAAGTATCTTTCCGACCAAATTAATTACGCAAATTTTTTCAAAGTTTTGCATTGAGTTGCATGTATCCGGAGTGGACCTAACAAGTCACACTAGCCGGTGATCCAAAAGGTGCATGCATACAAATTACAATGTATGCAAAACAAAAACAAAAACATAAACATAAACATAAACCTAAACCTGCCCGGTCTTATGTCTAAAAACAAAAACCAGACATTCATAAACAAAAGCAAACCAAATTACCAATGCATGGTGATTTGATCAATGAAACATACGTTTGCCCTTGGAACAAAGTTTCACAAATTCATGAACAACATCATCAACTTCCGCGTCCTCTTTCTTTCTCATCTTCTGGCTCAAGTCTCCCGCCTTTTTCCGAATAGGGTCTCCGGCCCTATCCACCACAACTTTTTGTATCACCTCTGCCACTGTCGCCCGGTCTAGCCTCCCAGACTTATCTCTCATAACTTCAGATCCAATGCCCAGTTCTTCGATCAGCCTTGCATTGATCGGTTGATCAAGGTGCATCGGCATGGCTATGATTGGAACACCAAAATGCATGGCTTCTATTATGGAACTGCATCCACAGTGGCTAACAAATCCACCAATATTCATATGTCCCAAGATTTTGGTCTGCGGAGCCCATCCCTCAACTACTAAACCCCTACCTCTAACCCTCTCCAGAAACCCTTTTGGTAGGGATTCTTCAAGATCAATTTTCTGACCTTTTGGGAACCTCACAACCCATATAAAGTTCATTTTGCTCAGCTCCAAACCGTGAGCAAGTTCATTCATATCTTCTTTTTTCAAGAAATATTCACTGCCAAAAGAAACAAAAATAGTGGATTTCTCACCTTTTAGGTCCAGCCAATCTAAGACTTCTGATGATTCATCTGTCTCAAGACTAGGGTCTGGAACCAAAGAGCCAACGGGAACAACTTTCTTGCCTAGCAACTTAGAAAGATAGTCAATGTATCTTCCTTCAAATTCTTCAAAACCCTTCACCAGAACAATCCCATTAGACCTCTCAATCCCTTGAAAGGCTATCTCTTTCACTTTCTCGTCTTCCGATGACTCCAACAATTTTGTGCGATGAACTACCTCGTAGTCACGATAAAATATAGCAGGGAATGGAAAATCAACATCCGGTGTCTTGAAAAAATGAAACATGAAGGCAGTCATAATAGCACTGCTGGTTATAAATTCAACAGCAGGTATTTTAATTGCTGCAGCAGCTAACGGAGCCCATGGCTGAAGAAAATCGTATATCAGCAAATCAGGCCTGATGGCTCTGAGAATACGCGAAAACTTCGGGGCAGACATCTCCAAGGCTTTTTTGAGGGTTGGCATAAGATGGGGTGGGAGGCCATTTGTGGTGTGGTGACTTACAGGAAGACCGGGTAAAACCGGTAAATGTAATTCAACTAGTTGAATCTTGGAAGCAAGTTTTTGGCCAATCTTGTTCTTTATGGAACTCAGATTAGCAGGAGAAGAACATAGGTAGACGATGAAGTTTCTAGCAGCGAGCCTTTTGGCTAACTCGAGGTATGGAGAGATGTGTCCATGAGCAAGCCATGGAAACATAAGGACACGAAGAGTTTTATTGCCATTCATTAGAGACCCCATGACTCAAATAAAACTTCAGGCTTAATTAGGCTGTTTTCCTGGTATGAATTTGCAGAGGTTAAAGAATATGACAGTTGATTTATAACGGTTGTGGAAGTAGGATAAGGAAAAATCCACAATAATTATTGCAATATTCTACATTCCTTTTGCAAAATGGACGTGTAAGGAAACATCCTCTTTAGTTTTGGATAATGGTTAAATTTGGAAGTGACCTATCGACATGCATATGGTACGTGAAGTTTTCTGGTATCATAAAAGGAAACATAATCCTTGGCTTGCCTAGCATGTATACGTAAATTTAGGTAATAAATCAATTAAATTAATTTAGCATCGGTTTTGTTTTTTTGGAGATCAAATTAATTCCATTTGTAATTCGTTATCTTTGCTGCTTATGTAATTTTGTCAGCAATAATTAATGTCCCACGGAAAAGGAATAAATAGCAAAACAAGTAAAAATAACTGAACAAAATTGAAATTTGGTTACGTAAACAGACCAGCTTCGTAGTGAAGCCAATTAATGTAAGAGTAGGTCTCTTGTGAGATGGTTTCACGAATTTTTATCTGTGAGATGGATCAATCTTACCGATATTCACAAAAAAGTAATACTCTTATCATAAAAAATAATATTTTTTCATGGATGACCAAAAAAAGAGATCTGTCTCACAAAATATGACCCGTAAGACCATCTCACACAAGTTTTTGCCTTAATTATAAATAAATTGGAATACTGAATAAATTTGGTGTCTAAAATATATGAGTTTTTTTTTTTCAATCTAGTTTCTTCTGATATTTTGACAAACGTACCAACATTTGGAAATATGAAAAAATAATTTGATAATTATATTCTAATATTGAAACTTAGGAGAAATTGCATTTTTGGTCCTATATAATTTTCTTTTGTATCACTGGTCATTTATTTTGTCAAATTTCAGTCTTAATTCATTATCTTTTGTTTATTTGAAATTTTATTTATTTTTTGGCGTTGAGTTAATATGACACAAATGTGATGCTAACGTATGCAATGTTACTGCTTCAGTCCCGATGAAAAAGATGAAAACTGACAAAAATTAAAAGATACAATGTAGTAGCCTTACCCAAACCACTACTAAACATACAGACTAATAAATATGCATAATTAAACTTGATAACAACTATTAAACGGTGAAATTCAAATAACTTAATCATCTTACAACCCAAACGAAACAAAACAATAATCTCAGTCTTAATACAACCAAATCGAAATCATAACCATGTACGAGAAACCAAATAAAATCTTCACTGGATCATCACCGAAAACACAACTTCTCTAGCCACTGTCCTGGCCGTCTGAACCGTCCAACCTAAGATCTTCCCCGTGGAATGAGGGTGTCCAAGGTGAAAACAAGAACGTGAGCGACAATCGTTCTATACGAGAACGTACGAGTATACAAACTTATATAATGCATATGAAATGCAATATTCTCGGATATCAAAGATCAAGTCAAGAATCTCATGCTCAGTCTAGAGGCGTCTGAGTGTATAATATCTGATCTGCTTCCATGTATATAATGCATCCGAACTAGTTCAGAAGATCTGAACTCAATTTTATCTACCACATATTATAATTTCATTTGTCTAGTTGGATTTCTCGTGATAATATAATCTGACGTAGAATGGATGGTCCATTTTAAATTCGGTGGATCCTAACATGTTGATTATAAATTAATGAATTCCTTAATAATTCTTAATTAATTTTTTAATCATTTCTTAATTGATAATCATTCAAAATAAGGATTCGAGTAATTACGCACAAACTATATTGAAATTTGATTACATAGCGCTATGGATGGTAATGGCCGTTTTGAACATGACCGCACATTAAACGGGTTTTGGGACATGTCTATACCTATTCAACGGGTCTAGAACTTGGTCCAAGATAGGTAACGGGTTTTAGTGGACTCGCCTTATCTATATTGTCGTCTTTGTTACTAATTATTATTTATTATTAAAATATTATATTTTGGATATAATTTTGAATCGAACGAGAAATATGAAATTTCCAATACATATAGTTTCCTTACAAATTAATTAAGATACTCACCAAATTTGATTTTCAATGGATTATTGTTATTCCATTTAAGTAAAATTTCATGTTGGCTTAACGTTATTTTATATAGGTAAACTTTCAAAATTCTCAAGATGATATAGTCGTTAATGACACATGTTTATGAAGAGGAGTGTTATTTAATGTCACGCTGTGAAATCGATACGTGTCATCAGCGTTATTTAATAATTTAAAATCGTAAAACAAAAAGTCACGTAGTACATAAAATAGCCAAAAATCAGTCTACTACATAAATCGGGAATGTTTTTATAGTTACATAAATCAGGAATGTTTTTACAAAGTATAAAATAAAAGCTGAAGCTATAACGTAATAAAACATAAAACTAAAATCGATGCTTGAAACTTCATATCTCGAACTTGATCACTAACCTCAAAACATGTGTTGTTCATCTTCTTCCAATTGATCTTCGCCTTTTTCTAGGGAGAGAAGTGGTGAGGTGGGTGTTTAGGAAAACACTAAGCATGTGAGAGACAATCATACACAAGAATGTCAAAATATAAATATACTATGAGTTCGAAAGTGACATGTTGCAGAACTTGTTGCAACATGAATCAAGACATAAGACAAACAAAATTCAACACCCCACCTGAATTTGATGGCAATCCGCATCGGTTGATCCCTTGATTGGCTGACCATCTAGTTTGTGATCACCTGATTGGTTGTGCACTCGAGTTAGTTGACAATCAGGTTGGTTGATCTCCCGGATGAACTTTCCACCAGGATTTGTTATCACCCGAATTGGTTGTCCACTTGGATTGGCTGGCCGATGTCCTTATTAGATGTTGTCTTCCACAACAGAAATAATGCGTAGTTATGATATCCCCGTCGAATGGTTTGATTCAAATTGTGAAATGATGGAGACGATTAAAAATGTACTAAATTTCTTTAATTTGATAAATTTTGGGTTAAAATGGAGAGAAACAATAGAGAAAAAAGAGGGGTTTTGGGTATTGTCTAGTTTCTAATAATAAAAATCCATAAGTTAATTAATGTTTATCCCGAGGCTTAACAAACAACGTATATAGTGAAACAACTTACGGCTTTGACCAGCCCATTAAAATTTAAATGCAGAAAAGGGTGCGGAATAAAACGGTGCTAGGGTAAGAAAATAGGTACAATTTGGCGATCAGAATAAAGAAAAAGTAGAATTGAAAAGACCAAACTCAAACTAACCAACTATTAGTTGTGCATGAGTGCGAGTTCAGATAGCCACGAGTTCGATATTCCGTGCCACACTTACTCGGTAGAGGCTATCGCATGAAGCATATGATTTATTTAGTTGACGTGGTTTGCAAAATAATGTGTTAAACCGGAGAAAGCCTTGCAATTTTATCAATTAGAAGGCTTTGTTGATTTATTTGCAGCCCACCAGGAATGAGCCCAACCATGCAGCTTCGTGGAGTTGGGAATTTATGGGCATTATTATTTGGTAATAAATGGCAGATATTTGACGCGTTCCAATCCAGCTCAACACGGATGCTTTCATATACAGCTGGCCCCGACCCCAGCACCAACCCCGCGCCACACACCACTATCTATATTACTATATAAATGAGAGTCACCATGCAAACTTAATTCATTTCATAAAAACCACAACCTTTTCCGACCTTCTTCTCTTCTCTATCTGCTTCACAAAATGGCAATCTCAAATTTAACCATGCTTCTTATACTTTCCATCTTCATTGCTTCTTTCTTCACGGCTTCGGCTGATTTCTACCGGGATGCTGAGATCTCATGGGGCCAAGGCCGTGGCAAGATTCTTGAAGGTGGGCGTGTCTTAACTTTATCTCTGGACCAGGATTCAGGCTCCGGCTTCCAGTCCAGGAATGAGTATTTGTTGGGACGGTTTGATATACAACTCAAGCTTGTTCCTGGAAATTCTGCCGGAACCGTCACAACATTCTTTGTAAGTCGTGAACTAGTAGTCATTCGATTCCTTTCTCACTCACTACCAGATTTTGCTCAATCTATCTAACTCATGTATGTTTCTACTGTACAGTTATCATCTCAGGGTGCGGGACACGACGAAATTGATTTCGAGTTCTTGGGAAATTCTTCTGGAGAGCCATACACGATTCACACAAATGTTTATGCACAAGGGAAAGGAGACAAAGAACAGCAGTTCCGCCTCTGGTTCGATCCAACGGTGGCATTCCACACGTACTCTATCGTTTGGAATTCCCAACGCATAATGTATGTACAATGAAACTAGTTGAAATTTTTATTTGGGTAACAAAGCTTTTGAATTTCTTACGGGGCTTAATAATTTTTCTTATTTCAGATTCTTGGTGGACAATATTCCTCTCAGAGTATTCAACAATAACGAAGCAATCGGGACTCCATACCCGAAAAACCAAGCCATGAGAGTATACTGCAGCTTATGGAATGCAGACGACTGGGCAACACAAGGTGGCCAAGTCAAGACGGATTGGACTAAAGCTCCTTTTGTGGCAACTTACCGGGATTTCAACATTGTTTCTTCAAAGCCTGGGGATTCTTTGAATAATAACTAGGCTTTGCAAACTCAGGCATTAGATGCAAATTGAAGAAACAGATTGAGATGGGTTCAACAAAAGTATATGATTTACAATTACTGCTCTGATATAAAGAGGTTTCCTCAGGGAATCCCCGCTGAATGCAAGAGCTCAAGATTCTAAAGTTTTATTCTTGTTTTTTTCATCTGTAATTCGATCTACTCTTCACAGGAATTCTTTATTCTTTCATTGAATGTTGCGTTGTGTTGTGGAAATGTAGTTTCCAAATAAAAGGTATATTGATGAATATTATACTTTTCCAGTTCATTCCGCCACTCGTTATCAGCCCAGATCCCTTTAATTTTTTTCCTGCAATTTTTCAAGAAACGGCATACTTGGAAGGAAATAAAGAAACGAGAGGAGCCATTAACATCACTCACATACGAAAACCAAATATCAAAATGAAACAAGGAAAAGAATTGAACGATAATGAAAAGCTAAAAAATGCACTTTTTTAATCAATCCAACGGCTATTCGAATTTCAATGTGCTACAGTAGTTTCATTATGCTACGCGGACCAATGGCTTCATTCCCTACGAGAATGATGACATATTTATCAACCTACATCCTTCATAATGAGCCTGTTAACTTATAAATCATCGTTGAGTGACTGCGAATCAGTGAAGCAAAGAATCCCCCAGCCATTTCAAGACCCGGAAAATGAGATTTACAAACAATGGAAACAAAAGTTAGATTCTCGATATTCCGTGCATGAAGTTACAGTCTAACGGGCACACCAAAACAAAGATTCTTTAGGCCTACTGCAATAAATATACACATGAAGATAGAGATGTTAGTGATGCATAAAACAAAGAAGACTAAGTTGAATAATGCTAAGAGAAGACTGGTATTCGAGATTTCCAAGTATTTCGATCTTTTAACAATGATAAATTAAAAAATTATTTGTGTCATAATGCTAATTAAAGGAGCGGTAAAAGTTTGTCATCCCCGAATACTTGGATAGAATAATTAACCTCAAAGTTTTGACCAGATGCCTAAAATGGGATTTTGCCTTTGATTACCCTGAAAGGATACATGAAAAACAGCCTCAATTGATCCAACATTGCAAAAAGCAAATCTACCCCAGAGAACTGCCAAAAAAAATACAAAAACTCCAAAAGTTCTAATCTTTAATGGATGTATCGCCAATGATTATCTTCATTCTTCAAGATTGTTGTCTTGTACATCTTTTTTATATAAACAAAAATAGCACGTTATGCTGAATAAATTTTAAAGCGGGGAATGAAATGTTTGATCAAATGTATTTGCAATAAAAGATTCAAGATTAAACAAATTTACAAAACATCCATAGTTTGACCAACAGGATAGGTTAAAAGCATGTTTAAGTCATAGTTTTCAAGTACAAATATTTCTTCCCAAGAAAAAAATGATAAAAAAATGTCGGTACATAGACATGAAAAAAAATCAATTTTCTCAAAAGGCTAAAATGTCACTAAATCAAAGTTTCTAATCACCGGAAAATGAACTAAAAATAGCAAAAACTTGATTTGACATGGAAGGAACAAGAAAAAAAGAGGGATGTCGGGAAAAAAATTGGCTTTCATCTAAGCAAATGCGAAATCCAGTTTCCCAACAAACCAACAAGATATCATTAAAACCCATCAATGACAAGAACAAATACATAAAAATTTCTATAACTGTTGAGGGAAAAAACTTGGAAGTAAAACCCATGTTGCAAAAAAGTGTACCCCCATACAAAGCCATGGGGGAGAGCTGAAGGCTTGCGTGGATGACTGGTTTGAGAAATGAGAAGAGCTAATAAGCAAAGGGCTGTTTGGTTGGACCGCACAGAAGGGGGAAGGAAATTACAGGAAAATGTAACGGGCATACAAGCTGAAACGGTAATGATTCAAAATGAATTAGCTAGCAAGACAGAGTCTTTATAGATACTCTATTTTTACAGAGTACCAACCAAAGAATGCTTGCATATTGAAGAACAGAGGAATCCGTGTCACTGACCATTATTGCCAGAAGTGAAGCACAATAATGTGGAAAAATGTCATCACCATTGATTATTACTGAGAACTAATCATAATCAAAGATTAAAAATTCGTTCCATGGCATGAATTAACATAAGTCTAATTTTTAGGCAAGAAGAAATAGGGATATCCGTGTCAAAATATGGCTACTGTATGGTAATACATACCAAGGCACGGCCAGAACAAGATTCGTTCTCCAAGTCTTGGATCTCTGAAGGACTTTAACCACACGATATATGGATTAATTTTGTCATGTTGTTAACATTAAAACGTGAAGCTTTGATGATTGACAAGACAATAGTTTTGGCTCCATGTTCCACTGTTATGTTTCATATCATGACTCAGGTATGCATATGAATGGCACACGTATCGTTTTCAAAATAACCATATTAGAGCGGTTTGTGGAATCCGGTTCTAAAAAGTACCTTCAAGAAAAGGAGCCTCAAAACTACTTTAACATAAATTAATCTTAGTAATGTATGCTGTTAAACTTGTTCCGCTGTAGTGAAGCTTATTCTACAATATATTCAATCCACGCAAGAAATAGCTCTCAAAAATATAAAACTGTCACTGAGAAAACCAAACTTCTTATTAAAGAAATCGAAGTTAACAAACCATAAGGCACGACTAGCAAAATTGAATCTTCTCCATTCGGCTAGAAAAGAAAGCCTTCTAACCTCTACCATTTTGAAATGTTAATTATATGTGCGAATCATTGTTTCCTGGCAGCATGTTGCATGTAACAGGCGACCCCCATCACAGTTACAGCAGCAAAGGTTGACCCTGCCATCACCACCCAATCCTTTTGCTTCAAATTACCAATTACTCCCTTCCTTCCAACCCCAATTGCAGCGTTTCCATTAATAACACCATAAACATCATCCAGAACTGCTCTTTCCCTCATTATGAACTCGTTAATCACCTCTTCTTTTTCATCCACTCTACTCTCTAGATCAGCTATTTCCACCTTCATTTTCTCAACTGTCTTCTCCAGATCATTCTTCAACGTCTCCAAAGTCTTCATTCTTCCCACAGCCGACTCCAAGTCGTCGACTTTCTTCCTCAAATCCAAGATATACTTTCCTTTTCTCTCCAACTCATCCCTAATACTGCTTTCCACTCCTTCCAAATTCTCAACTTTGGACACCAGCAAGTTCCTCTCTTTCTGCAAGGTCTCCAACTTAACATCCTTTTCCTTCTCCCCATCTTTCATCCCCATCAAACCCCTCTTCAAATCCGATAACTCGAGAGTGGAATCCTGCAAATCGCTCATGGTAGAAACCAAATCATGCTGCAGCCTTGCAACCTCAGCTTCCAGCTCTGCAGCTCTAGCTGCCACTGCTCCTAAAGCCTTATTTTCTGACTCTGCTTCATCAACCTTATTTTTTAGCTCCACATTGCCATCTCTTAACACATTGACAGAGTCCTTCAACTCTTCAATCCTCTGCTTATATTCCCTGTTTTTCCGTGCAATTTCATCGTTTTCTTGCTTAAGGTCATCGACCTTCTGATTGAGTCCTGAAGTTTCCGACGCATCATCCCCAGTAATTTCCAATTCCGGATCATCGTAAATTTCCCCATTCATCATCATCTCGTCTGCCATTTCTTATCCCTAAACAAGACAAAAAGAATATCAAAAATTGAGTCGAAAAAAAGAAAATAATTTCCAATTTTAGTAAAAGAAACAAAAAATTCGATGAAATCACAACGCTCAACGATTGTACCCTAAAACCACAAAATAAATAAACAAAAACAGCATCCTGAGTTGAGTTTATGATAAAAGTGTACCTCGACAAAAATATTCCCAACAGCGAAACAGAGGGTAGCAAACCCAACGGCAACACTTTCACTCAAATCGGATTTCCGAAGAAGAAATAGAAGGAAATGTTTACGCTATTTTGGCCAGCCTTACTCTGCAGAAATGCCAATTAGGTTTTGCCGAATCAAAACCACCACGGTCCTTTCAGAAATGTTCGTAGCACGTGCTAAAGATTATGGGCCTCATCATTCCGGGCTATTAAATTGAGCCCGTTGGTTTAGGCCTGAAAAACTAAGTAACAAAATCCAATTATCCAATTGTCCATCATTTAAACCAATGGATTTAACCAATTCAAGCCCAATGATCAGCGAATTCTGCCTATATACATTTATTCAACTAAAATTATGTCACACGCAAAAAATGTGTGGAAAAACATTAAATAGTGATAAGAGCAACGACCGTTAGTAGGTGACAACAGGTTCTGGGGGATTAATTCTGCAAAATATTAAATATTTGTGTTTCGGAAAATTGAAAAGGATCGAATATCTTGCGGTGTATTTAATTGGAAAAATTATATATTTCATTTAGTAATTTTTTTTATTTTAGTCGTCTATATTATCAAATTTAAGTTTTAATCATGTGTCTTTCAATTTGTGACAATTGTACAAAAAAGAACTAGGATTGTAAAAAATTGAAAGAGACATGATTAAAATTGAGTTACATATTAATGAATTTGAAATTACAAAATTATCTTAATGCATTTTTGAGAAAAAATCTAAATAAAGTGCACGAAATATTTTGTAATTTCAAATGAATTTTGTAACTCAATTTGTACATATAGTATTTTCCAAAAACCAATTATATCTTACTAAAAATGAAATTTGACAACTCTAATTACTAAAAAATGCAAATAAACAAACAAACCAAAAATACAATTTTCCGTATTTAATTTGATCTCAATGTTTATGCGAACACAAGTATATAATCGAAAGCACTAATATACTTCGACCCAGAAGAAAAATTGTTATAAAGTGAAGTTTTGCATCGGTTAATTAAGTTTTCTTTTGTTTTGATGTAAATTCCATCATTTTTAACTTAATCTCTCGATTTTTTCATGAGCACTCGCGAAGTACCATAGCTAGCAGCCGGCCAGAAGCATGCATACATGTTACGCTATCCAAAAACATTATCGAAAATGTGCACTTGTTTTTTTATCGATCGATCCCATAGCTAGCCTTTCTCTGAATCGAAATAGCAGAAAACAGACGATTTTTTTTTCATTTTTTTAATCATAACTCAAGATCTACATGATGCTATATTATTTTTTAAAAACAAATAATGTAATAACTTGAAGAAAAAGCATGTGTGTGCAGTGTATCAACCACCAAGCTTCCGTTTATTACTTTCAGAGCTTTCAACAAAGGCAACAAGAAACCTCAAAGCTTCCACTCTATACTGCAATGACAGTATATAATCAGCAGTCTCTTCAAACAGATTCTCGACCGCTAGCGTTTCACCACCTGGCACTATTGTCTTCAACGCCACAATCTTCTTCTCAAACTCGTCTTTTTCTGCGGATTCTTCTTCGTCCCTTGAGATCATCTTCCTCACATGGGTTCTTCTACTACTTCTCACGCCTCCGGATACGGTGGTGCTGGAGGAGGAGGGTCGGTTGGGCGCTGCTGCCATCCTTGGTTTTGCGGATAATGCAGCGTTGGTTTCGGGTGCTGAGAAGCAAATACTTGTGTTGGAATTCTTCATTAAAGAAAGAGAGATTGAGGATGGAGATACTAGGAAATGTAGGGGGTGGACTTAAATTATTTGCTGAAGAAGTGTCAAAGACAACGAAGCTGGTCCTACCATGGTTTCCGAATACATTTGTTTATAGTATAGTTTCGCTGCATGAATTAGAATTTGGTTAAAATAATTACAACGGTCGCTCATGACTCATTGTTCACATTGAAAGTGAAGACAAATCTTAAAATTTTATAATGCTGAAAATGTGAAGAAAGTCGTGGGAACGAAGGGGCCGGGAAGCGGATATAAAAGGTTAAAAGCACATGTACATGTTATCACATTAACCCTACACCTTCCCTCCCCATGTGCTCCTCTTATGTCTGTAGTCTCTTTGAGCCCCACACCTCAGCTTATTCCCATAAGCCACAGGTGATCATAAAACTATTGAGATCGGTCGATCTAAATATTTGGTTTTTACGCATATTTTTGTCTGAAACTATAGATAATTAATTCAAAGACTGGTCCATATGTCAGCATCTAATATGTATAATTAGTATAAACTAATATATANTATATTTATATTATATGTATATATCAAAGACAAGTAAATAGTGTTTCCAAGAAGGGGACTGGAGTCGGCTGTAGAGGAAAAATTTGGGTTAATTTATTACACCACCTAGCATATTAACTCTACCCCCATTTTGTTACCGCCACACGCGACATTTTTGCTGCTATTATTTTACCTATTTTTTTTTGTATTCGTAATACGTAATTTCTTGGATCAGTTGCCACTAATAAAAGACAAAATTTAATTCGGTTATAGGCACCATGAATTCTCTAATTGCGTTCACATGCACATAGATTGAGATTGCAGCAGAAAAGTTAGAGACTAGCTTGATTTGATGTAAATGACATCTTTTCTTAAAATATACATGGTTTTTACCAACTTATTCGGGCTAACTTCAAACTTAGTTTGTTGGACAATAACTATTAAACACTCTTATTCCATAAGTGGCTCATTGAATTTAATTTTTCCTAAAACCTGCTTAATTACTTCGTGTCAAGTTAAATTTTTTATTCTGAATCTACAATTATGTACGTCAAGTGTTTCTCTAACTTACGTCTCCACATACAAGGAAATTACATTTTCAAAGGTATATACCATGCGCTTCCCCTAGAAGAAAATTTTATTGGCTGCAATCTAAAAATATAACTTGCCTTCTTTGTAAAAAATTCTTTGATCATCTAAAACAAATTATTCCACCTTTTCCCAATAAAAGAGCAACAGAATTTGAACCGTAAACTTGTTGCCATCTTATTATTCATAAAGCGTAAAATTTTCACAACTAAAAGAGACGTATCTTCCCCTTCTGTACACCACCAATGATTACAATGTATTCAAGCCTCCCAGCGAAGGAGTATAGGTCCGAATCCATCATCCGTTCGAATTTCCATCATTCACTCCATTACCTTCAAACCATTCTCTAGTACATACTTGCCATGCCGTATTGAACGCTGCCGATTTTTCTATGGGCAGCTGCATTTGTAGCTGCAGCAATGCCGAGTCCACTGTAGTGAGCTTTTGCTTGCAGTAGATTTGTGTCGATGGTGACACTGTCGGGAACATGATTGTGGTCAACCTTGGTCACTCCAGCTCGTGGACTATAATATGAATTGTTGGAATCGATGTTTATAGCTATATCAGGAGCTAATTTAGCAGCCATGCCACAGTTTTGTATCTGTTTAGAAAGCGAAGATAAGTCTCTATGTGTCTCAGCTACCAGTCTTTCTGCTTGTCCGGGCGAATTTCTATGATAATAGTAAGTCGAGGGAGATGATTGGGCTGAAAGGGCTGCATTTCCAACAAGATTTCTAGGATCGTAAGCATCTTTGATAACATTTCCATTCTCATACGGCACAACTGGACCACGGACATTCCCGGGTTTTGCTGGGCAAGGAAAGATTCCAGCGGTGAACATATTTCGAATAGACAAGGACGACCCAGCTAGAACAAATGAACGGGGAAGGCTTGACATTTTAAGACTAAAATTACCTTGTACAATCATCTGTGGCGGTTGTAAGTTTCTCGATAAACTGTTACGAAACCCATAAGATTCTTCACCGTTCTGCTGACCATTGGCATTTGCAATAGTTGCCAGCTCATTAGGAAGCACTGAATTGGGTACAATTGTCGACCTGCATCATCAAATATTGTTTTATGCATGACAGCACAACAGGTCTGGCACCTGAGAGATCAGACATGATTACAGAAAGATACTGCAATACAAAAAGGACACAATTGGGTCGTGTAACTAAAACAGGAAGAATGAAGTGAGATGATTTTGACAAGATTTTATAGAAGGCAGCCAGATGCTAATTTTTACTAGCATCTTGTCAAGGTAATAAACACGCAGAACATCATAGCATACAGCAACTTTAAAAGACAAATCCACTACAATAAAACAGGCTGACTTCTGCATATACCTAGGAAGAGAAACATGCTTTCTGTCGAGCGGAATCACTGGTTCACTTTTATCAGCATTTTCTTCTAAAGCAGTAAATTGCTTTTTAAATTGATCAACAGCACTGCCAAGAGGCATAACTTTCAAGATCAGCAATATTTATGGTGAAGATGAGACTTGAGAGACATGATAAAGAAAGAGTTTTCACCTCGGATAGAGGAAATTAGTTCTCCCAATACCATTGATGTAATCCTTCAGCAACTGAGGATGGTACTCTAGTATCTCCCTAAATATTAACTCTCGAACATGCTCCTTTGTGACCCTTCGCCTCTCAAATTCAAATTCCATCTTTGAAATTGGTTGGCAGGATGGTTCTCTCTCGACTTTGGACAATCCCCGAAAGTAAGGATCACCTAGTGTCTGAACAGGTAGAGAAACTAAAATAACAAATGACCACAGATATTAAAATAGAGCAAGTTTCAAAAGAAAACATAAAGTCAAAAGATCAAATCCCTGATGTCTATAATGCACATAAGGGAAAGATCACCAACTGCTATCTTCAAAAAGATCACCATCATCTGGATCCAGACTTGGAAGAACGAGAGACTTTATCATGTTGCTATCAGCTTAAAACGCATTTATTTCGGTTTGATTTGAATATGTTTTGGAAAATTATAGAAATTGAAATTTTATTTAGAGAGTTACTGCCTATTCTAAGATATCACATTTTCTAAGTAGTTTCAGACAAGCAGCATTGATCTGGTGTTCAAAGGCATTCAAGACCATAAAAGATTAGAGAAGCTAATTTTGCGTAGATGTCATTGCTTCCTAACTGATTAACCACGGTGAAGTAAATGATGTATGTATACTTTTGATTTTAAAGTCCCCAAACAGGGCCCTAAATTTAAAGGACTCCAGATAGGTAACTAGTTTTAGGAGAAACTAGGTCATATGAAACCTCTTCAGCAGTCGGACGGTCCTTAGGATCAAAAGCGAGCAGCCTCTCCAAGAGTCGAAGGGCAGAAGGATCAGCATTTGGAAATTTCTGAGCAAATGGGACAGGTTGCTTCTTTCTCATGCTTGTGAGATATCTTCTAGCCTTTTCATTTCGCACCTTCACAAAAACACAAGAATTCAAATATCATGAGCAGGTAAGATTGCCCAAAGAATTTCAAATACCAGTAACTACAATTCATACAGAAGGGTTTAACTTATACTTACTCGTGAAATGGTATCCCTTGAAGGTGTGCCTAGAAGATCAGTTATCAAATCCAGCTGGTGAACTACATTTTTTCCAGGAAAAAGTGGCTTCCCAGTCAAAACTTCAGCAAAAATGCAGCCAATACTCCATATATCGATTGCTGCTGTATACTGAGAAGCAACCAGAAACAAGGATATCTCAAGCCTTGTTACTGAGCAAGGGCATGTTTTGATGCTATAAAACATCAATAAGGAATAAACCTACACTAAACACTAGGCAATCTTCATAACTGATAACAAATAAGGGATATAGTACGAGTATTGGAATACAAGGGAATCAGTAACCATGCAACTCACATGAAATAAACTTGTTTCAACCTCAGTGTATCCACGTAAATTCAATCTAAAGCCCTTTCAAGGGAATCGACATGTTTCCTACAAGCTAGAGAAATGATTTACATGGGCATGGATCACGATCTGTAATTTGAATTAAAATAATGAATAAGAGAGAAACTTTTACATATTGATATGGAATGGGATTATGGGGTAACACAGCTTTTTTACACGAAATAGTCATTGATGAGAACTTCCCCAGACTTCAATTGGAATAAAAAACCAGGAAAATGCAGAACTATACCTTCGAGAAAAATGAACCACACAATTCTGGAGCCCTATACCATCTTGTAGCTACATAATCCTGCATGCCACAACCTTGAACTCTAAGAACCAGGCAAAGAGTAATAGTGAGTGAACATAATTATGAAGGTACAGATTCTTTTGATTGGCATACCGTCCAAAATATCATTGTCGGTGTGTCATTGAAAGCAACTCTAGCCAATCCAAAATCACATATTTTGAGTTTACAGTTTGCATTTGCAAGAATATTCTTTGGCTTTAAATCACGATGATAAACATTAGCTGCACCCAAAGACTTCAATCATCAGATATTTTCCCAAACTCATAATGATCAACTAACTAGCTTAAATTTCCAATCCTTTAATGAGGCTGAGAACATTCTTAACACGATTTAAACCATCTCCCTTGACAATTGTCAAAGTTAAGGCATTACCTGAATGCCATATTACAGTTACTCTAATCATTACATAAGTTCATGATTATATGAAATTCCAACTGTCAGAAGTGACAGCCAGACGTATTTATTTTCCATTTCAACAGCTGAAAAAAAGAAACAGAACACAAGATATTAGAAGAAAAGTAGCTGTGGGAGTCACCTGTATGAATATATTTAAGGGCACGAAGCAATTGGTACAGGAAAAACTGATAATGTTCTCGAGTCAAATCATCGTTGGCCTTAATGACCTGGTGTAGATCAGATTCCATCAGCTCAAAAACAACATAGATATCTTTGAATTCTCTTCTAGAAGGTGGAAGCATGATATGTTTGATTTCAACGATGTCTGGGTGTCGCAGAAGCCTGAGAAGCTTTATCTCTCGGAGAATTCGAGCAGCATCAGAAATGTGCTCAAAAATGTCATGTATTTTCTTTATTGCCACCTTTTCACCAGTATGGGTGTCAATCGCTGAGCAAACAACGCCATAACTTCCTTTTCCGACGACTTCCTGAATTTTATACCTGCTCGCATCACCATACTCTGAAAAGAAATCCATTTCTGTCGAAGTCTGTGCACCAAGCATGAAAAAACTTTAGTCCCCTGAATATAGAGATTCACAGACATAATTTACAGCACATGCTGAATGCTGAAACACATATAAGATAATACTTTTTAACATCTAATACATTAAACATTCCCATTACATATGATTTTCCTAGAGAAGCAGAACGAAGTGTCACCAAATCACATGCCTAAGAATCGGCATCTAACAAGAAAATTATTTAAAAACATGCATATAGAGCATGCAAAAAAAGGTAATTAATGGAGCACATTTTTCTTTGAAGAACAAAATTCCACTAACACCCCGGTTCCCTGACAGATGGAAAAAATTCAAACTGGCCAGTTGGAATTCCAACGGATATAGCCACCAATTTCGATTAACAAGAGGGAGTACTCTAATGGAACCAAATGCATATTTTCTCCTTTAAACCAAAAACACTAAATATATTGACATCATTGTATAAATTACTTTAGCCCCTAAAAACTTAATATTTCCTAACTTTGAAGATCAAAATCAGGATAAGGACTTAAAAAGAGACGCACTACTCCAAGATAAACAAATCTTGAAACAGGAGCTGCTAGACGGGATATCTAAAAGCCAATTTTAGTTTAACCCAGAACTCAGAGTTAATCGAAACTCACCATTAATGACGTTAACAAGTGCAAAACTTTAAGATGTCATAATCTGATTAACAAAGACTATAAATTGCAACCAGAGAAAATGAATCAAAGGAGAGTGAATACAATAACTAAGGATCCAAAGAAGAATAGAACGAAGAATTGGCAGATGATTACCCAATTTTGCAACAGGATTAGACGCCAATAAAATGAAGAGGAAAAAAAAGTACTTCACATAATCAAGCCATTGAGAACAAGAATTAATAGGACGTGAGAAGGCGAGAGACAATAAAAAGCATTCA
Source organism: Primulina huaijiensis (assembly GCF_012295235.1). Classification (NCBI taxonomy): domain Eukaryota; kingdom Viridiplantae; phylum Streptophyta; class Magnoliopsida; order Lamiales; family Gesneriaceae; genus Primulina; species Primulina huaijiensis. The sequence continues at coordinate 21,818,770 of NC_133316.1, forward strand.
TTTCTTTAAACATTCAAATGCAGAACATCCGCGTGAAATATATACAGAATATCTCAATTAAATAAAATTTTACTCAATCATTAACCAAATCCCACAAATTCAATTGGCCACAATCAGCCTACAAAATGCAGCACACGGTCCCAATCTATTTGAGTTTCTAAAATCACGCCAGCTCAATTTGTAACTGGCAGTAATAGGGAAAAACAGTTCTATCAAAAGGATATTAGGAAAACAAGCACAGTCAAATCGCGAAGACTAGAGCAACTCGTTTTCAGAAAACACATATATAGAACACGGAAGTAAAAATCAATAGTATTTCTTTCACTCGATCTCTCTCAAAATCAATAAAAAAAATCTCGACCAAATCTCTCACTTTCTTCCGGTGATCCGCCTGCATTGTCGAGGAAATTCAAAACCCTCAAATAATGTCCGCAGTAACCCTCGACTCCAAAAAAAACCAGAATAACTTCAATTTTCTTTCCCAGCAAGATTATGAAAAGCAATTCAACCACATTATCCCCATCGACCGCCGCTTCTGATCGCAAAGGAGGAATCCCACCTCTTACACTTCGAATTACTATTAAAATCAAAGAGAAACCGATCCTTCATGCACCGCAACTCTTCTTCCTCAGCAACAATCGCAGAACATCAAAACCCACCACCAATTTCCTCAACAAAAAAATCACCCTCTTATGCAAATACTAAATGCAAGTATACGAGAGCGTGGGAATGTGTGGATCTAAAGGAACCGCTTACAGCTGGAGGGGTGTGGGCTGTTGAGATCTGTCACCGACACAGAGTCGACAGAGAGAAAAGGTGGGGCGACAAACTGTACACATTTATGTACCTAGTGTTGAGATGAGATAAAACACAGTTAGTATTTGCGCTTTTTCTAAATTAATTAATGTTTTTAATTTTCAATTTATTTGAAATTTTAATCAAATCAAATTCATACCATCATCATTATATTGATATAAAAACAATTTGTTTTTAAAGCTAAATTGTTTTTCTCTATAATTTTTATGTCTAAATATATTCTAAATGATTTCTCTTTCTCGAAACGTAAAGGTCTCTTTCTATTTAACATGTTTTCCTTTTGTTCGTTCATAAACAGAGAAAATTTGTAAAATAAACACAATCAACTATTTTTTAAGAAAGTGAATAGTTCATTTTATTAAAAAATTATATTTACAATGTAACCGTAGCAAAATTATAATTAGTGATTTGGCTAATTATTCGCATGTAGATAATCCATACAGCGAAAAACCACAATTTAAATTTATAGAAATATTAAAATTATATTTCTACAATCGGAGAATATGAGTTGAGTTTCAACATGTTACATACATTTTATGTCTCCCAAGTATTTTATTTAAAAAAAATTACAAATTTGATACTAATTTGAGACTTAGTTACGTTATTTGTTTTTATTATATCTCCATAGGTAAGAGTTAAGAGACAAAACTTGAAAAAAATACAAATTTGATACTAATTTGAGACTTAGTTACATTATTTGTTTTTATTATATCTCCATAGGTAAGAGTTAAGAGACAAAACTTGATATGAAAATGTGCACATTTTCATAACATACGAATTGATAATGTCAAAGCTTGCAAATCCGTGTAATTTTTTCTGGTCTCACCTAATTAAATAGGTTGATTGAAAGAGAAAAATTCGATAATAGGTCTCTTGTGAGACGATTATATTTATATTTACAATAACATAAAAAAAATATTTTTTATATATAATCTAAATAAAATATCTATTTCATAAAATTGATTCATAACTTCTAGTTTCTTTTTTATATATGTGTCCATATTCAGTGATCGGTTTTACCAAAGAATCCAATGTAATAACTTGACTGATGTTTATTGACCTTAAGATATTTCTAATTCTTGTCTATTATAATAAAAAAAACAAACAAACAAACTTTTGAAAAATAATATATTTGGACTTAGACATCACTGTGGGCCGCATAAGCACATGTTTTATATTTTTGGCGTCTTGTATACTTTAACACATTACTCCAAACTTTTGAAAACAGTCGGTTGGATTTTGCATACTTTTCCCTTTCTATAGTGGGTGTATATATATATTAAAATGGTCAGAAAATATTATATTAAATTAATTCAATGGTTCGGCGTGAAAGGGAGGTTATATATTTTATATTTTATTATTATTATTAGTGCTTATTTTGACCACTATTTTCGGACGGCGGAAGGAGGGTGGGTCATGCGTTTTGTGGGGTGAACAAAAAAAAATATATGTTCGACTCAATTGATAAATCAAATTTAGTTAGTTTATTAATTTAAATTATTTTGTATAATAACTAATTCAATTGGATTGATTTTCTTATGAATTGAGTCCATTCGAGTTACAAAAACATAATTTTAAGACTAGGAAAAAATATTTATTTCGATTTTAACAAGAAAATATTAAACACAAAATCATTAAAACATTGCGACCACTTAGAGACATACGAAGCAACAAAAAATTTGTTTTTGTTTACCTTATTGACCTTGCAACTCTCATATGAAAACAATGATATAACAAACTGAAATTAATGATAAACTTAGGATATTAATATAAGAATATGGCGAAAATTCCCCATTTTAGGATGGGATAATTGAGGAGATTAAATCAAAAGGTAGACACAGACAAAGTTGCCATAGAAGACAACTTTCGTTATTTTTAAAATAAGGAAAATGATATATTCCACTTAGATGACCATTGTGTAGGAGAGCATTTATTGTCACAGTTTAATATTTATTGAATAAAATATGGAAATGAAACTTTACCTGTCGAAAAAGGCAGATAAGTTGTCCCTTTCATTTATCTTCTCATTTCTTCGCTTGCAAGGACTGCGGCCAAACTATTTTTTTAAAAAAAAAAAAAACTCGTTTGAAACTCGTTTGGCTATCGGGAGTTATTGATAGGCAAAAATGAATTACAAAATATCTATTCAAAATATTACTTTTAATCATAAAAAAATATGTTCGAATAATAAATATGTTTTACAACATTGACATATGATACGATCTAGTTTTTGTGGATGTTTAAGAATTGGAAAACATAATTAGTAATTACATGAATCTATTTTCTATAAGTGAAACCTTTATTTGTAAAAAAAAAACGTAATTATTTTGGACACAATTTCAATAATTATTTAAAATAAAAAAAAACGTAATTATTTTGGACACAATTTCAATAATTATTTAAAATCAGCTAGGGTAGTATTAAATGAACCTCGGTGCCCGCAGGAGTAGCAAACCTGGTGATTTTGAAAAAGGATATGCAATCAAATACTCACACTTACCTATTTTTTTATTTCGTAGGATGAGATGATAATTGATAACTATCGATAATATGAGATAGATATTTATAAATCAAAGCTTAGAATGGAAATTTGCAAATGTAAAGGATATATATATATATATGATATCTCTAAACCAACACTAATGCATATCAATTTAGTACTAAAGAAGAAAACACTTACTCATACTGATACTATCACTGAATTAAATATATTAGACCTAAAAAATAAAATAAAATTTAAAATCAACCCATTTTTTTTTATGAAATAGCCCATTTATTTTCCTCAAAATTTTGAAGACACGAATGCATTGCCTGGTACAATTACATCTTATAATAAACTTATATTATACACAAGTGTCATTGTATTGAAATAGCCCATTAAATTTTCTCACAATTTTGAAAACAACAAATAAACAACCCAACAAAATAAATATTGAAGTAGCCCAACCCAACTAAATAAACATTAAAATAGCCCAACCCAACTAAAGAAACCCTATATCGAGTCTATATATATGTGGATGTTTCTAGACGTGCTTTCATTTTTTCCACACACATTTCACATAAAATAAACAGTCAAAGGGGTGACTTTTGGTATCCCATTATTTCTTTGAATATCTTATCTCAAACCAAAATATTTTCGTTTCTTTCTTCTTAGTTTTTGTTTTGCACCGAAAATCATGGTTTTTGTGCTTTTGTTTTTCGGTTTTTTTGACTCATGAAGAATGTTTTTGATTCTTTGTATTATTTCGAAATAATAGATCTATTGATGGACATGTAATTTTAGACCTAAATTTTTTTTCATATTTTTCGAGTGTTTAATCTTCACGTCGAAACTCATGGCGTGTACAGATACATACTCGGATTTTTTAATCTTCATGCCGAAATATGAATGCTTTAAAACATGTTTTTTAAAGCATTATTCATCCTTTTTTATATGTGATAGTGATAGCAACCCGAAAAAATCAACCACAAATATTGTATTTAAGGAAGTTTTTCAAAATTTGTAATTTATTTTGTTTTCCAATTGTATGATCTATAATCCATTTGGTTTATTAGTACTATTTTAATTTTACTTATTTTTTCAAATGTGCATTCTTAATAATTTTAATCTTTAATTATATAAACTAACATCTCGTGTCAATTTAGTAAAATCCCCTAAAATGAATTTGCTGAATGAGAAAATTATGTATAATGTAAGTATCCGTTTAACATATTGAATGTTTAATAATGAATATATAATTTATATGTTATTGTACCAATCTATAATGAATATGTTATTGTATCATGCCAATTCGATGACTTTTCAAATTTCAAATTAGAATATGACATCTTATTGAAATTAAAACCCCATTATTTTTATTACAGTTATTGTTATGTATTACATAAATTTATATGTGTATATGATATAACTGATAAACACATTATGTCATTCATTGTCTAATACAAGTGTGATATTATTTTTCAGCCGAAATACAAAAATAACTCTTTTATTCAGTGTTTCATTGTTAAGATCTTTATGTATATGAAAACAATAGACATTTCAGTTTGATAAACAGTCACGTTATGGAGAAAGTGAAACAGATTATCATATTTACTAATTTTAATAATTAATTAGAAAAAATAAATGACCGTGCATCGCACGGGTGAGAAACTAGTGTATATATATATATATATATGCCTTTGTTTGCCTCCTCTAGATTAGTCTAAAGCAAAATCTACAAAAAGAACCAAAAGGTCAAATGCCACTCTCAACTTACATAGTGAAGCATATGAATAATTGATTGAAACAACAATAATAATACACTTATTTGTTCAGGTTAAAAAAATCGTTGGAGTTCAAGTGTTCGCGAAAAGCAAGCCATCCACTCAATATTAAAAGTAAATTTGTGCAAGCTGATTGTATATATATGTTGATCGATCTCTAATTTAATTTTCTTTTGTCTTTTTGTTAGTAAAAAAAATTGATATATTCGAACAGAAATTATGACACTTTAAAATATCGATATATTCGTGACATGATAAAATTATAAAAAATATTATAACGAACTGAAAGATAATGATGATATAATTATTTTTTTTAGCTTAAACTATTGTCAAGCTCAAATCATATATATGTAGCACGAAGTACACCCAAAACAAAGATCTTCTCAAATATCACAATACATTTTTTTTTTTTAAAAAAATGTTCAAAGTTTCAGCTATAGATTTGTTCAACAGTTGTTTAAATTATTGTTCCTAAGTCACATACTTCCCAATATTTATCTATATCATTTGTGTAATTTTTTTTATTTTATGGTATTGTTCATGATGCATCTACTTATTTTTGTATATTTAACCATTTAAGTGATTTTTTAAAACTTGATTTACGTACTTTTGTGTTGTATTTATATTTAAGTCTCTTAATTTGTATATAGTGTTTTTCTAGTATGGTTTTCTTTGGACGTTGAAAGGTTATTAATTTGAAAGTTTTATATATCAAAATTTGCTACAACGAAAATGATATTATGTTTTAGTACTCTAGTAATATTATGTGGCAATGGGACTTGCATAATCTAAACAATCTTTTTTTTTATTATTATTGTTATAATTGTTGATTGAGAAATAAATTGTATAAAAATTGGATTATACAAATTTGATAAATATTTATAATCGTAAAACAGTTAGATGAGTATTATTTGCATAATTATTTCAAATATTTTATCGATTTTTTAATGATGAAATATATTATTTATGATATATTTAAGTATTATTTATTTTATCTGTTAATTGAATTTTACAGTTATTTACCACAACAAAATGACAAATTTTTTTTTTTTAACTTTTCAACTTAGGTCTCGTTAAACACCGGTATGCTCTGTCTAGCGGCAAGGGAACTTTGTTGAACAGCTAACGGTGCTGATAGATAAACGTCTTTCCTAATTTTCTGATTTATTTATCATCTTAAAACTTTTAATCCAATATGGAATTAATAAAACTTAAAATGCTGAATCAAATTTTTTTTTATATATAAAAATCTCAAACAAATATATTTCATCGAATCTTTCTCAAAATTTGCTCCTCACTCTAAAATCACGTGGAGAAAGAAGATAGCTAAATAACTTATTTTGACATCAAATGAAAGTCCAAAATCCAAACCATGATCAACATATTATAGACACATGAATGATTGCTTTTCCTTCTTAATTTCGGACTAAATCTTTTGCAATATCAAGTCAATTTTCATAAATAAACACCCGTTTGTCGTTGCTCACAAATCACATTGGTTTAGTTTACGTTACACGAGGAATTTCTCATGTTTTTTTTTTTTTTTATAGAATTTGACATATATATTGACGATGCAAGGATTAACATTTGACCAGACGAAGAAAAATACTCCAAATGTAACATAAAATAATCATTGAGGTCCCCAAGCCGGAAAAAAGAAAAGAAAAGGATATTCACATGCTAAACATTGCACATTATGATTGTGTAATTTTAAAGTTTTTTTTTTAAAAAAAGAAAATATACACAGTTTCCCATTATAATTTTCATGTTTTTGGAAAATCTCTGAAAAATGTTTATAAGAAATTGAAAATATATGTTTTCTAAATTTCATCATGAGATAATTTGTTGTATACTTTTTTTTTAATATGCTTATCGAAACAAACAACGTTAACTAAATATCATTGAATTGAAATTTGGATGGATGAAAAATACAGTAATATTTCAAAATTTTGAAGTCCAGTATATATATGGAGTAAGTATCTTGTGAGACGATCTCACGAATCTTTATCTGTGAGACGTGTCAATCATACCGATATTCACAATAAAAAGTAATACTATTTACATAAAAAGTAATAATTTTTCATGAATGAGCCAAATAAGATATTCGTCTCACAAAATACGATCTGTGAGACTGTCTCACACAAGTTTTTGTCATATATATATATATATATAAACATCACATCATAATAGAAAACAAATAAGTTACAATGATTAAAATGTAAAGGTACATTGAAAAGTGAAGAAATTGGTTAAAACGTGCTTTTTATATGATAGAATATAAAATGGTGATATTTTATTTTATTTCGGGGAACGAGTAAATAAATTTTGGATGAAAAAGTAAACAAACATCAGAATTTTCATATAATTTATTCGAGAATAAATACATGCACACACACACTCATTGCCGATGCGCATTGAAAATATAAAATACCCAGTTATTTAAAGACATTGAACTGGGCCGAATTGTACAAGTTCATTGATCGAGAAGTATATAATTAGGTCCAATATATGTTAACGAGAGTACGGTCTCTTGTTAACTCGTCTCATAAATTTATATCTATTATATAAGTCGATTTGATATCTATATTAACCATGAAAAATAAAATTTTTGATATAAAAAATAATATTTTTTTATGAAATAATTCGGATCAGATATTCGTCTTACAAAATTAACATATGAGATAGTTTCATAAAATTTTTTGAGTCGAAATTATTATTAAGCACAACGTTACGGTTTAGCCAAGATTAGACATTTGGACATCATGAATGTGCATGCATCTTCCAGGTAATTTTGCGAACATCGATGTAGAAACTTTTAAAGACAGATAAAAACTTTTTATTTTATATAAATGTAGAAAACTTGCATGTTTTTGCAATATGATACAACTTATCTATTTATTCATATGAACTTATGATACATTTACACATTGTGAGATATGAAATCTCATAAATTTTTTAAATTCTCACACAATCACAGGATCTTTTATACATAAAAAAAAAAGTATCAGGATGTTCTACACTATGCCATCAACATTACCTGTCGACCTAAATTCAACAAGTTTCTTTCAGAATACTTGGTTGCTAGCTCAGGAATCAAGAGTGCCCTGAAATGCAAGATTATATAATCGAGGTTGAAACCTCACCATATAATAGACTATTTTATCGAACTAAGACTAAGAGATATTTAAACGCAAATATATAATAGCACCATAAATGTGCCGACAACTATTGGGATATGGATGTATTGTTAAACATCGTCTAATTTACATCTGAAATAATTTCTATGGCACAAATGATTAAGACAAGGATTTATGGTGTAATAATGATTGTTTACTTTGTATCAATAATTTATTTGAGCTAATGATTGATACACACCAACTCCCAAAATGAGTTTTACATATACCTATTTTATTCTCGGAGTAGGTCGTACAAAATTTTGTACTGCAATTGCCGTGACGTTTTATCGGTATCGATACGAACCGGCCAACGGCGACACGATCCGATCGGTGGCATTCCCCCCCTGTAATTTACGGAAAATTGAGTCCAATTTTTACATCCAAATATATAAATATAAACTGTATCAAATAAGCCGCCTGGAGATAAAATTTTGTACGGTCAACGGACCTCAAAAACAAATTTAATTGCAGCAAAGATAGTAATTTTTTTTTTAAAAAAAAATCAAAACACCAAAGGCTTGTTTGGATGCATTAATAATAAGGAATTTAGATGAGTGAAAAGCACATTGAATGACTTATTCAAAATCAAATACTTTTTTAAATAACATTTTCATTGACAATAAATGGGTTACCATCGGTTTATGATAACCATACTATATATATTGTTTAAAAAATTGAGAAGTTCTCAGAATCGTAAAATAATGTTTAAAAACAGAATAGATAATCATATATTAAAAAATTTAATCAGTCGTATGTTTGGGAGAGCTCCGTTTTTCTTAGACAGGGTGCCAAACAGAGCCTAAATGAAATTAAAGAGAAGCGCCGATGTAAAAGCGAGGATATTTCATGTCTGCAATTAATAAAAGATTGATTTTGAAAGCAATTTTAATCTAAAGAATAATCATCAATTCAGTCGAGGTGAAATCAATCATCCATCTCCTTTCCTTCCAATCATTCTCCACTGTGTTGTTCCCTTTGGACCATTTTGCTTCGTGGGCTTCTTCTATCTTTCCTAAAAACTCGGCCCTTTTTCCACCTCCGCGGGATTTTTTTTAGTTCTCTCCCAGGCATTTTACTGGTTTTATTTATGCAGGGGAGGAGTGGGAGTGGAAGAGAGTAACTCGTTTGCTTCTACGAAACTGTTTTTGATTTGATTTGTTTTGTTCGATTTGTGTGGCTTGAAAATTTGTGGTTTAGTCTCCAGTGGCCTCCTTTTAATCGAGACTTTGATTTTTTTTCTTTTGGATAAATAATAAAAAAATCTTTTTTTCCCCATTCCGTCTCTTTTTTCTCTTACTTGCATCTTCTTTTTTGGCAGTTATCAGTCTTCTTCATCTTGCTCATGTGGTACTCTCCCCCCCTTCTTTCTTTCTATATCTCTGCGGTTTTGGGATTTCTATGCTCCATTTTAACTGTTTAATTGAGGTGGGGCTTGTTTTTATTATATGTTCCTTTAGTAGTGTCATGCTTAATTGGTTTTTCAAAGGTAACGGTTTCTGTTGAAAACATCAAGTTCGGTTCTTTTGTAGCTTAACTTGCGATTTTTATACGATGTGCGTGACATCTTCTTGGGTTTTTGTATATTTTTGGACATGCTTAATTCCAATTGAAGTCCATGGATAGTGGTAGTTTCTATGATCTGGAAAAATATGTTCTTGTTGATTTATCCTTCTTGAAGCCTGGGCGTGGTTTGAGCAAAACCGGTTTGTATTATTCTATAAACGGGTCGATCTATGAGCATACTTTGTCTTTCACCAATTCTGGGTGGAATTTTCACATGAATTACGGCTCTCCCTTCGATTCTGCAGCTGAGCTTTTTTTTTTTTTTTTTTTTTTTTTTTTTTTTTTTTTTTTTTTTTTTTTTTTTTTTTTTTTTTTTTTTTTTTTTTTTTTTTTTTTTTTTTTTTTTTTTTTTTTTTTTTTTTTTTTTTTTTTTTTTTTTTTTTTTTTTTTTTTTTTTTTTTTTTTTTTTTTTTTTTTTTTTTTTTTTTTTTTTTTTTTTTTTTTTTTTTTTTTTTTTTTTTTTTTTTTTTTTTTTTTTTTTTTTTTTTTTTTTTTTTTTTTTTTTTTTTTTTTTTTTTTTTTTTTTTTTTTTTTTTTTTTTTTTTTTTTTTTTTTTTTTTTTTTTTTTTTTTTTTTTTTTTTTTTTTTTTTTTTTTTTTTTTTTTTTTTTTTTTTTTTTTTTTTTTTTTTTTTTTTTTTTTTTTTTTTTTTTTTTTTTTTTTTTTTTTTTTTTTTTTTTTTTTTTTTTTTTTTTTTTTTTTTTTTTTTTTTTTTTTTTTTTTTTTTTTTTTTTTTTTTTTTTTTTTTTTTTTTTTTTTTTTTTTTTTTTTTTTTTTTTTTTTTTTTTTTTTTTTTTTTTTTTTTTTTTTTTTTTTTTTTTTTTTTTTTTTTTTTTTTTTTTTTTTTTTTTTTTTTTTTTTTTTTTTTTTTTTTTTTTTTTTTTTTTTTTTTTTTTTTTTTTTTTTTTTTTTTTTTTTTTTTTTTTTTTTTTTTTTTTTTTTTTTTTTTTTTTTTTTTTTTTTTTTTTTTTTTTTTTTTTTTTTTTTTTTTTTTTTTTTTTTTTTTTTTTTTTTTTTTTTTTTTTTTTTTTTTTTTTTTTTTTTTTTTTTTTTTTTTTTTTTTTTTTTTTTTTTTTTTTTTTTTTTTTTTTTTTTTTTTTTTTTTTTTTTTTAAATTTTAAGTTTAGAACATAAAAACTCTTTAAAAATGCCTCCTTTTGTAGTTGTATTGTTCTTTTGTTTCTCCCTGTGAGTTTTTTATTTCACTAATTGAGTAGTTTTATGGTCCAACCTTTCTTCATTTGTCATTTTGATACAAATTTCGCTATTAGTGTCCTGCTTTGGTATTGGAGGACGTAATCTTGCTTTCGATTTGCAATGTGTTTGTGTGCTTTTGAGTTTGTTTCTACAATTGCTATCTTCCAAAACGGTAAAATTAGTGAAGCTATCTTTTTGCTTTTCCTAAACTTGGTCTAGGCTATTATATATATATTTTTATCTTTGGTTGCTGTGCAGTTTTGGATAGCCATAATTGATCATGGCTGTTGCTTGTGTTACCACTGTATGTAGGTAGCACTTCCCCCAATCAACATTTTGTTTTATACTTGTGTCAATGAGGCATTTTTCAGAATCCTAATCCTGAAATACTGAACATTCGTTTGTTACGGAATTGCCAGCTCAGAGCGATTATGATGATTTGGTTCTTTTATGATGTTTCTGCAGGAAGTGATTTCAATGGAGAAACAGTTGAAAAATTCTATTCCTGGTTAGTTTTCAGAGTTCTTTTGTCCTCGTCAAAATGTCATCAGTCATTTGTTACGCAGCAGATGTTAATGTAATATATATCAAGGAATTCATTTTCATGTACCTGAAGTCTTGATTATTGCATATTGGTGTATGTAGGTCCTAAACTTCCACTATCACCAACTTCTTCGAAAGAGAAAAATCCACGGAGTCTTTCTAGTGGGACTGATGTATATCATGCATCTAGTGATGCTAGCTTGTTTTCTACCTCATTACCCGTCATACGACATGAGACATGTGAGCATTAACAATTAACGATTGATTATAATGTTGCAATTTTCTTTTGCTTTAGACAATCTCTTAGAATGTTTCATTTATCAGTTAAATTTAGTGAATCCGAACAAAGTGACCTACCAAATGATGATGGCTTTCCTATCCTTAGTAAAGTTCGTATGGGAGATGAAGATAGGGATCCACTTGAAGATGTTGAACCAAATGCAATAGGAAGCGTTCTTCCAGGTGATGAAGATGAACTTTTTGCCGGTCTCATGGATGATTTTGATCTTAGTGGGTTGCCGACTCAACTCGAGGATTTGGACGATGATTTCTTTGAAAGTGGAGGGGGTCTGGAAATTGAATCTGAAAGCCATGAAAGTTTACTCGATGGTATATCAAGGTTATCTACATCTGATGTTACCAGTGGAATTAGCGCTGCTCAATACGGGTTGGCGAATGGCGTAGGAACTGTAAGTGGTGAGCATCCATTTGGAGAGCACCCTTCAAGAACTTTATTTGTTCGAAATATCAACAGTAATGTCGAGGATTCTGAACTTAAGTCTCTGTTTGAGGTATTGTTCAATAAATTTTAATCAAGTTTCTGCTGTTCACCATTCATTGTGTAGTCATTTCTCACCTTTTGATTGTTTTGCTTACTAAAAGAGAAAAAGAAAAATCTACGAATCATTTGAATTAGTATGGTGCAATGATTGTTCACACTGACTATAGCTGCAAACAAGCCAATTTGACTAATAAATTTCTGCTCAAGCCCGATCGTGTACTTAATGTGAGCCGGAGCCTGACTCATAAACTCGAGTAACTTCATCTTGGCTTGAAAAAATTGCCTGTTAACTTAGATGGTTCTAATTTGCAACAAGAAAAACGATTCATTTTATAGATTTCTTAACTTGTGAGAAAATTCTTTGTTTTGCCTCTCAAAGGATTCAACATTTGATTAGTAAGTTTAAATATTATTTAGAAAATAACTTAATTTCAGGAGCAGAGTAAAAATACTAAATTTTCACTTTACCTTTCTTTATTCTCTTCCTTCCAATAGCATTTTGGAGATATCAGAACTCTCTATACTGCATGCAAGCACAGGGGATTTGTGATGATATCTTACTATGACATCAGAGCTGCTCGAACTGCAATGCGTTCATTACAGAACAAGCCCTTGAGACGAAGAAAACTCGATATTCATTTTTCAATTCCAAAGGTACAAAGCAAGATATAATTCATTTCATAAATAATTGTCTTCAAATTGAATAAGTTTTGTAATCTGTTGTTTCTTGATGCACGCAGGATAACCCATCAGAAAAGGATGTGAACCAGGGAACTCTGGTTGTGTTCAATTTGGATGCATCTGTGTCCAATGATGATCTTCTCCAAATATTTGGAGCTTATGGGGAAATTAAGGAGGTAGCGTTTCATTGATATGCCAAGATGTCATCTGTTCTTCACCAGGAGTTTATTTGTACTGATAGCTGAATTGCTATTTTTATTGTGATGCATTGACGTCAGATAAGGGAAACACCACACAAACGACACCACAAGTTTATCGAGTTTTATGATGTTAGAGATGCGGATGCAGCTCTTAAGGGTTTAAATAGAATTGACATTGCTGGGAAGCGCATAAAACTTGAACCTAGCCGACCTGGTGGAGCTCGTCGAAGGTACATTTCATTCTTAATCCTTAAATGCCGATTGTCTCCTTTTACTGTGCAACTCTGTTCTATGCCATTTGGCTGTGAGATTTTATTTATTTTCTAGTGAATTTTAAACTCTTGAATTTGTCTATGCTGTTGACACCACGATATGTTAAATTAACAACGGCGGAATCTTAATCAACCCTGAATTGCTACATAGTAATTAGGAAATTTAACTTCTTGCATGCATGGTCTTTTTTAGTTTCTGTTCCTAACTTACGCGCTGTAGTATGTGCATGTTTACAAATAACGTGGGTGCAATTGAGAAAGCAGGGTTTCTATACTTTACGAACTCATTCCTCTTTCCAGTGAAATATCAAGTATGTTACATATATAAATAATGTGGTTCAGTATAGAAAGTTGGGTTTCTGATACTCGGCCAACTCATTTCTTTTCCATTGAAACATCGATATTTGAAATCCTAAGTTTCTTTAATTATATGGTATTATTAGTCATTCTGTGGAGTTTCAGTTTTTTCACTAGGATTACATCTTTATCAGCTCCATTGAACAGGCCTGACGATGGTTCTGGAATCACCGGTGCCAGTCACAATGGAAGCTACAATAGTTCCCCAATCATTTGGAGACGATTTAGTTCCATTTTAAATAAATTCATGCCTTTAACTTTTGTTGGCTAAGAAAAAAATAGTGGTGCGGATTTCGAGGTTACCACACTATCAAGTTAATTAGATTAACTATATTACAAAATGTAATGGATATTTTTTGAAGTTTAAAAATAAAAGCACGTCTTGAATTTGATTTCTATAAGTCAAATAGATTCTTTTGAGTTTAGTTGCCTGTTCTCATGATCGTAGAACTTGACGTGGAATTAGGATTTTGGCTAAAGGTAAAAATCAAAACAGGTATTGAACTCAATTTTTGTAAGTCGAGTAATTTAAAGTACCTAAGTTAATATTTTGGCTACAATTTTAGCCTCAGTTCCAGTTTTTTAATTCCTGGAAACATGGAATAGATCCTTAGTTTTTTTTTATTTGTTTTGTGATTTCAAACCAAAACTGAAAAAAGGTTCAGATTTAGGTTCTAGTTTTGGATTTGCTCCACAGTTTCATTTGAATTGTGGTCAGCTCTACCATCGAACCTCATTGGTGTAGGAAACAAATTGCAAGTATAGTTATAACACCAATGTTTGTTCTTTCTTTATGAAGCTTAATTCAACAGCTGAGTCAAGAGCCGGATCAAGATGAAGCCCTAGGTTTCCTGCATCATGTTGGTTCGCCCATAGCCAACTCTCCTCCAGGCATGTTGATGGCGATTATGTATCTAAAACCATCTGTTGTGTTCTGTTTCTGTAGCCATCCCTGTATTATTTGGAACTTTAACTGATGGCATGTTCTTTGTAGGTAGCTGGCAAAATTTTGGCAGCCCAGTTGAGCACAATTCATTCCATGCTTATAGTCCGACTATGTCTAGTTTGGGAAGTCTCAGCCCTGGGGGAAGCAATCACTTACCTGGGTTGGCCTCTATTCTTCCCTCCCCCGACTCGAATTCTGCGAAGATTGCCCCTATAGGTAAAGATCCCAGAAGGGTTAACCAAGTAATTACCAAATCTAATACAGCACAAGGAGCTGCATATCATCATCCTTTCTCTGTTTATGATCCCAAGTTAAGTTCGAGTTGTGATCCTGTCTCATCATTTGGTGATTCCAAGCTTTCAAGTGATGGAACTCTTTCTGGTCCTCAGTTTCTCTGGGGAAGTCCTACTATCACGTCAGAGAATATAAACTCTTCACCCTGGTCAGTGTCATCATTGAAAGGACGTCCATTCCCATTGAGCAAACAAGGAATTGGTTTTCCATATACAAGTCCACATGGCTCTTTTGTTGGTTCAGGTCATCACGTGGGATCTGCTCCATCTGGTATTCAACTAGACAGGCATATTGGATTTTTCCCAGAATCGCCGGAACCATCCTATATAAACCAATCAGCTTTTGGAGTAAAAAATTATGGTCGCAACTATGGTATTCATGGAGTGCATCTTGGTTCTCCCGTGGCTATGAATAGAGGAATTTCTTTTGCAGGAAACTTTACGGAAAGTGGTTCTCCTAGCTCCCGAATGATTCCACTGTCCAGAAATGGTCCTTTGTATTTTGAGAATGGCTCTTTTGGTGGCATGGGAACTATCATCAACGATGGACTGTTTGACCGGGCTCGGAATAGAAGGGCTGAGAGTGGTAGCCAGATGGATAATAAAAGGCAGTATCAACTTGATTTGGAAAAGATTATGAATGGTGAAGATACCAGGACCACTTTGATGATTAAAAACATCCCAAACAAGTAAAACTCAGACCATTTTCTTTGTGTGGGATTTATATTTTCTATTGCTGATTTATTATTTATCTTCCTTCTTTCCATCTCTGAAGATACACTTCAAAGATGCTACTTGCAGCCATCGATGAAACCCACAAGGGTACATATGATTTTCTCTATTTACCGATCGATTTTAAGGTAACTTCGCATTTGGTTGTATCGTATATGTGTATAGTTTTGTTTCACTATTGGTACAAAAAATGTTTCATTTGTTTTTGGCCCAGAATAAGTGCAATGTGGGGTATGCCTTCATAAATATGGTGTCTCCTTCACACATTGTGACTTTCTTTGAGGTTTGTGCGCCAATCATTTTTGTATTGGGTATTTTAGCGATATAGTTTCGAGGAATATTTCTTTCGAGGAATATTTCTCTATAACATCTTGATCTTTCAATTGACAAATCAATTGGTCATGCACGTCTTTGCAGGTGTTTAATGGGAAGAAATGGGAAAAGTTCAATAGTGAAAAGATTGCTTCCTTGGCGTATGCAAGAATCCAAGGAAAGGCAGGTCTTGTCTCCCACTTCCAGAATTCGAGTTTAATGAATGAAGACAAACGCTGTCGACCAATTATTTTCCAGTCCGAGGGCCAAGGGACTAGTTACCTGGTACATTAATGTTGGATTTTTGGCACATAAGAATTTCCCACTTTTAGCTACGAGCCAAAACACTTTCCTTTTTCGTCTCCCCGACTCACTATAATTCTTGTGCAACCGGTTTAGCGGTACAAACTTGTAAGAAATTTGTGTAATATTTTTTTTTCATGGGTGCTTAGGATTCTTATCCATCTGGCAACTTGAATGTTTTTATACGTCAGCCAGATGGATCTTATGCCGGAGATTCCCTCGACAGCCCAAAGGACGAGTCAGATGAGAAGCTGTAGCACCTTAAATCTGTCGGTGAAGTTGCAGATTTTCAGTAATCATTGGTGGAATATTATGATTTTTTTTGTAGAGAAATTCTTGCATACATTTTGTGTTGGACATGGATTTTTCTTAACCCCCTTGGTTGGAATATTGACGAGGCGGTTGCAGTGTAACGTCGACGTGTCGTAGCAGCAAGTGATAATTAACAAAGGCAGAGGAACTAGGCGAGGCGTATGCTTGTCCAGTTTTTTGGGTTTATTCTATTTTATCGCCCTCGGTTCTAGTAAGTGTACAGTAGTTTATAGAGCAGCCGATTTGAGCGTCGGGATCTGTATGGATTTTCTGGGCAATGTATGGTAGGAGACTTGTCATTTTTTTCTGTGTTCATGTACTAACTGAAACGAGAGTTTATGAAATCAATTTACGACGTTTGTCGCTTCAGAACATATGATTTACTCGGGTCGTTCTTGTATAAATAAATGATCTTATGTTTCGTCACGAAGTTGTATTGTTTAGTGTGAATGTGTAATGATCGGCGGGCCCTTCTTTTTCCTTGATCGATCTTAATTTTCTTTGCAGTTATACGGAAATCTGAGAATTCGAATTTTTGGTTTGAATCCCATCTTTCAAAAAATAATGATCTTTTGGTTTATAATATCGAGGTTGGTTCAAAAAAATATGTAAAAAATAAGAAAGTCTTGAACCAACGAGAATATAAAGCTGAAGAAAATTGAAAAGGGGTCAAACTATAATTACCAAAATGAATAGGGGTGACTCGAGTATTAACAAAAAAAACGTACAAACCTACCAATTTTGTTTATATTAGACTTCAACTTTAATATAACAATAGAAATCGGGAAAAATTTTGTCTATGTTTGATATTTTTGTTTTTTGTTTTTGTTTTTGTTTTTGTTTTACAATTTTAGACATTTTTTCAATGTGACACTGATGTAACACTTAAACTACGTCTACGTAGCTCTGACATGACGTTGATGTATATAACGTCACATCAGCTGTATCGATAAAAAAAATAAAATTATAAAAAAAATTGAAATATACAAAATTAAGATATAAAACTAAAATGACAGTTTTTTATTTATTTATTATAATTATTACAGTTATTTTCAAGATGTATTTAATATCACAAATGTATATGTTACAAACTTAAATGATTTTTATCGTAAAAAAAAACTTAAATCATTTTTTTATAACAATTGAAATGTTTGAATGGCAAAAACATCAATTCGACATCAAATTATTAACATGCACAATATATTTTTTTTAAAAAATAAAACTTTTTTAAAGAAATAAAACAACAAAATATATATAGAATAATTAAAATAATTTTACTACCTAAAGGACACGTACATATTAGGTGTGGTTGGACTATTCAAACTTACATAGTCGCATGCAAAATTCATGCAGAATGAAATATTAGATGATCCACATTCAAATGATTAAACCCTCACCGGCCAGACCTGTTAACGAGAATTGCATGAGCTTGCATTCAAAGAAAATTTCAAAACGCTAGAATTACTCAAAGGACGTTCCTTTAAATTAATTTGAGTTAAATTTTGACGATGGTGATATTATATATATGTAATTGGCGTGCATTTTGAATTAATAATTGGCTCAAATCAATACATGCATTGGTAAATAGCAAAGTAATTAAGTGTTAAAAATTCTTGGTGAAATCAAAATTTTGTACGTCTTTGGAATTCTAATTAACAACTCCCTAATTGTCTCTTCCTTGAAATAATCCATTTGTAGGAGAATTGAGAAACCCGGCCTTCTCTGCTCTTAAACTAATAATAATTGTCAATAACGTGCAAATTTAAATTTTTAACTATCATAGTTATGGAAGTCGTCTTCAACATTGGAAGTTATCCTATGTTTTGTAAATATTGAATTCAATTCATTAGTATAAAATAAAAATTAATATATTTTGGAGATGTATTAACTTCACGTTTTTATAAAGAATATCAAGTATTTTTTTTAATATAAAAAAAAATAGAATTTAAACTCAAATAAAAGGTCAACGATGCACAGTTGCTGGGATTCTTAATTAAATAATTAATTTCAGCAGTGATTTCTTCTGTCTTGTCAAATAATTTTCCTTAAAAAATACAAGTGAAAAGGTCAAAATTGATCAGAAATAAATTTCTGTGTTTCAGTTGAAACAAACATTGATTGCTCTCTGAACTTTATCTCAAGAATGGTGATAGAAACAGGAGGTCCCAAGCCCACAATCCAACGCGCATTGTAAACTCAGAACACCTATATATATAATATTATTATATTTATCCAGATAACATTTTACACATATTTTTAATATTCATTTCATTGTAAAAAACTTTATATATATACAGGAAAACTAAAGTTATTTGCCTATCATAGCTTTGTACCTGACAGTGAACAACACATAACCTACCATATATTACCATCATACTACATAAAAAAAAACTAGATTTTCAAGTATATATATTTATAATGTTTTTGTCCACATACACATTACAACATAACATAAAATTTGAAGGAATTCTTCGAAAAAATATGTATGTAACACACGTAGTGAAATTTCTCAGAAAACGCAATAATAAGTTAAAATAAAGTAATAATAATTGGTATTTCAGTCATGATAGTAAATGCAACACGCTAACAAAAACTTTTATGGTCAACCTTCTCACTCCCTCTTAAGACGTACCACTATAAATATGTCTAATATGGGATCATTTCCTCACCGCCATACTTATTTTCTCCTTCTTTCAGAATCCATACTTTTTCTTCAGCAAATTCTTCAGGCACATTCAAATGAAGACATCTCCGCTAAAAACCATGGAGTTCCCAATGGTGCTCCTCAGATTGGCAGACTGGTTCTTGTACAAGTTTTTGGCAAACTCCTGCTACACAGCGGTTATGAAAGTCAAGAACCATGGTTTCTTTCTGAAAAACCCATTCATAACAAAAATATCACACCAATTTCCTTTGTATCCAAATGTAGTTAAATGCAATTTGCATGGTAGAAAATCACAAACCCTAGTTTGTGATATTCATGGAGGACTTCTAAGGAATCGATCTTTCTTTCCTTACTTTATGCTTGTTGCATTTGAAGGTGGCAGCATTTTCAGAGCTCTTTTGCTTCTCTTGTCATGCCCTTTTCTGTGTGTTTTAAACTGCGAGCTCAAGATGAGGGTAATGATATTCATCACCTTTTGTGGGCTCAAGTCTAAAGACATGGAAAGTGTGTCAAGAGCTGTTTTGCCTAAGTTTTATCTTGAAAATCTCAATCTTCATGCCTACGAGGTTTTGGCTTCAACAGGGGCTACAGTGGTGTTCACGACTGTGCCAAGAGTCATGGTTGAAGGATTTCTCAAGGAATATCTAAGTGTTGATTCTGTTATAGGGACCGAGTTGCATACTATAGGACACTTTTTTACTGGTTTGGTATCTGATGCTGGGTTGCTGGTGAAGCATCGGGCGCTTAAGGAATTCTTTGGTGATAGAAGTCCAGATATTGGAATGGGAACTTCAAGCTTTGATGACCACACATTAATCTCCCTCTGCAAGGTATGAATGTAATCTTCTTTAGATTTCTTTTAAATTATTTCCTAGAAAATATGGTGATCTTTTTTTAATTAGAAAAATAACCTCCCACCCCCCTAAATTAATCTATTTTATTTTGGTTTTGTGGAGCTGAATAATTTGCGAAACTTTTGACAGGAAGCATACGTGATCAGCAAAGAAGACGCCAAATGCAATACAATGTCAGCAGAAATGCCAAGGAAAAAATACCCAAAGCCACTGGTTTTTCATGACGGAAGGCTAGCTTTCTTGCCCACACCTTCTGCAACTCTCTCGATGTTCATGTGGCTTCCTGCCGGAATAATACTTTCAATCTTCAGAATTTTTGTGGGAGTCTGTTTGCCTTTCAAACTGGCCATTTTCTTAGGCTGTTTCAGTGGAATCAACCTAAGAACGAAAGGATTGGCCCCAAATATCTCTCCAAATGGCAAAGGAGTGCTGTATGTTTGCACGCACAGAACCCTTCTTGATCCTGTTTTTCTTAGTATATCGCTGGGAAAATCCTTAACTGCCGTAACTTACAGCCTTAGCAAAATGTCTGAAATCTTGGCACCGATAAAAACAGTTAGGCTAACGAGAGACAGAAAACAAGATGGTGAAACTATGCAGAAATTGTTAAGTGAAGGTGACTTGATTGTATGCCCAGAAGGGACTACTTGCAGGGAGCCGTACCTTCTGAGATTTAGCTCTTTGTTTGCGGAATTGGCCGATGATATAGTTCCTGTGGCGATGAACACATGCGTAACCATGTTTTATGGGACAACTGCGAGAGGATTCAAATGTTTGGATCCAATATTTTTCTTGATGAATCCTAGGCCAAGTTACAGTGTTCAAATTCTAGGAAAGATGCCTAAGGAGCTGACTTGTGCTGGTGGGAAATCTTGCTGCGAAGTGGCTAATTATATGCAGAAAGAGTTAGCTGATGTATTGGGGTTTGAATGCACTACACTTACAAGAAAAGACAAGTATTTGATGCTAGCAGGGAATGAAGGGGTCGTCGAGGGTAAAATAAAGAAACCCTATTGTAATTTTCATATATTTCTTAATCATGAATGATCAGTACTTTTTTTCACGTTAAATAGTATATTTATCACTACCTTTCTTTACTGGCATTTTCCCCTTTCGAGTGCATGTGTTTCATGGTTAATGCTTATATTATATAATGTCAAAATAATGAGCAAGAAAATCATACCCCCCCAAAAAAAAAGAAGCAAGAAACCAACGGCCATATTCAAATTACAGGTATGGCCACAAGTTATTAATATCTGTAAACTCAAATATGGATAGATATTCCCCAATGTCCACGGCCATTGATTCTTTTTACCGTAGTTTAGCCAACGGCGCTAGCTACCTAGTTATTTCAATTTGACCTTATTCATTTAGCCAACCGGCGGTTGAGTTTGAAGGGAAATATTATCTCTTAATTTAATTGATATAATTGCCTATTTTGAAAGATTTCCCTAATATTATCTTTTACTTGTTGATTTGATTGAATATAATATTTAATATGATTTTGTCTTTCTAGATAATGTGATAAATATGATAATGATTATGATGATATGATATCCTTGTTTAAAACTCTAACTTTCCATATTATGTATGATTCCTTATATATTGATAAACCCTAGGCTTATAAATAAGAGATTTGTGTGAAAAAGCGAAACTGAAGACGCATCACAAATTTCAGAGAAAAAGACTTACAAAGCTGTTGCCGATTGAAAGAGTGGTGATCAATGTGTTGCCTTGAATGTTGCCAACATCTTCAGACAACATTAGCGACGAAGTTGGATGAAGATCGTATTTAGTTGATTTTGCTTTTGGGCTTACGTTTTTGTTTTCTTGTTTACGTTTTATTATTGTTAGTTATTTTAGAAAGCATTTGTTTTCTCAAAGTGTTGAGGAAATTGATTTTCGTGGAAATCACTAGTGATAGGTTTTTGTGTAAACGATTTGGTTTTCTAGTGATTAATTTTTGACAGGCACCACACAAGTGTTTATACTTGTGCACATTTAATCTTGTCCATCTATTTATTTAAAGTGAGTCTGAAACGATTTGTTTAATATTCCGCTGTATGTTGTCTTAAATGTTGTAACATTTGACACAACATTTAACTCACAATTTACACTGCCCGAGCTCGGGACATGACATTATCAAATTTAGTCGAGAAGAACCACGATGATAATTATGCATATTTATAGCACCGATTTTACCTTGATTTAACCACTCAAAGTTGGTTTCATGGTCTTCAATGATTTAATTAGCCACAAATACAATAACATAGAATGAAAGCCAAAAAGGCAATATCAAATTATCTTCACTGGTTCCATGACACCTTATCCGTTATCCCTGATGAAGAAGCTATAACAGGAACTCCCCTTTTTTCTCCGTGCGAGAAAAGGTAAGAATCTGCTCTCCTGAGCTTTAATAATCATTCAGTCGTTTTCATGATTTAACGTGAAAAGATGCACACAAGACACACACTCGAATGCCACCATGTTTTTGCTCCTTCAGTCCACGTTCAACCTCTATCTCAAAGTTTTTCTCAGACCAGCCATTTCTCTCGATGCTGGAAACAAAGTGCCGCACAATCCAAGAATTGAACATGATTCACGCCCAACTCATCAAAACTGGTCTAGTAAAAGACACCATAGCGGCTAGCCGGCCGTGTCTTGGCCTTCTGCGCCACTTCCTAGGCGTGTGACATGGACTACGCGTTATTGATATTCAGGCAGATAGGAAATTTGAATCCTTTCACTTGGAATACTATAATTAGAGGATTTTCTCGGCGTTCATCTCCTCATGTTGCAATTTCTCTTTTCATTGAAATGTTGGTGAGTTCTATGGTTCAACCGGGAACTCTGACTTATCCTTCCGTTTTCAAGGCTTATTCTCAACTCGGTTTGGCTAAAGATGGTTCTCAGCTTCATGGAAGAATCATTAAACTAGGAATGGATTTGATCCATTTATAAGAAACTCGGTTATACATATGTATTCAAGTTGTGGGCTTTTGGGGGATGCGAGAAAAGTATTTGATGAGGATGAAAAATTCGATGTTGCTTGGAACTCGATCATTACGTGACTTGCAAAGTGCGGGGAAGTTCAGGAATCTTGTAGATTGTTCGATAAAATGTCGTATAAAAATGAAGTTTCTTGGAATACTATGATAAGTGGTTATGTAAGAAATGGAAAGTGGATGGAGGCATTGAATCTTTTTTATCAATGCAGGGGGAAAAAGACATCAAACCAAGCGAACTTACTATGCGCTAGTAAGCTTGTTGAATGCTTGTGCGAGATTAGGAGCTTTTAAACAAGGAAAATGAATCCATGACTATATCAAGAAGAACAATATTGAACTGAATGTTATTTTAGTAACAGCAATAATAGATATGTACTGCAATTGCGGAAAAATTGAAATGGCACGAAAAGTGTTTGCAAGTGCACCAAGAAAAGGATTATCTTGCTGGAACTCCATGGTGTTGGGCTTAGCAATCAATGGATTTGAAAATGAAACTATGGAGTTGTTCATGAAACTCAAATCTTCGAGTCTAAGCACCGATGTTGTCACTTTTATTGGAGTTCTAATGTCATGCAGTCATTCAGGTCAAGTTGATCTAGCCATGGAATACTTCGTATTGATGAAATAAGCGTATAAAATTAAGGCATCCATTGAATATTACCGTTGTATGGTTGATTTATAGGACGGGCAGGACTCATTGAATGGCCAGCAGAGAATTTGATTTCATCGAATCCTGACGACCTAGTTTTCATGTACTTGTGTTAAATGTTCAGCCTTGGGTCATTTCAGGAAGGCAATACAGGAAAGAATTTCAATGAAAAATAAAAAGATGCAGAAGCAACCAGGATGAAATTTGATTGAAGTGAATGGGGAAGTGCATGAATTTGTAGCTGGTGGCAAGTGGCATTTTCAAGTGCCAGTTTTGTGGTCTTTACAGAACGAGCCAGTTATGATAAAGGTTTTGAAGCATGAGCTTTATAGTCCTATTGTGGTTAATATCATGTTAAAAATTTTGAATCAGAGAATGTTTTGTGCTAATTATGATATCATTATTTTTCTAAAAGTCATGTTGTTGAGGGCATTTGAGGGAAGAATTAACAAGTTTTAGTTAGATTTCTATGTTATTCGATTGTCTTGAACTTATCAAGGCATATACAAGTAGGGATCCTCTAAATATCAAAGCCTCAAATTACGGCATAAGCTTCGGATATTCGAAGGTTGTGGTGTTGCCCTTTTCATAAACATAGGATTTTTTGGAATGAAGGATGATGGAAAAACCATCGATTGATTAGCAGCTGCGTTTTTCTGCTTGGGACCGGAAAATCATCGATTGATGATAAAGATGAAGCAAAGAAATTGGAGCTTCAAGACCTCGACCCTCAATGTTTTGGCTGGAGGCAGTCTCATGTCCAGAGAAGAAAATAGTTCTCTCAGATTTAAACATTGTGCTCTTGTTATTTGGGTCTGTAAGATCGATATATTTTTCTTTCGAAGGAATTGTTACGATACAACAATATTAAGAAGTTTACTTCATATATAGAATGTTACATTTTTCAAACGTTACGAAGTAACATTAGGATTCTACTCTTTAAATTTCTAATACACCAGAGAATGCAATAAAGTAGTGCAGGTTCTAGAGAAGCTATAACAAAAATACAAGTTTTAACCCCCCTATGCTGTAGAAACTGCTAGATCAAACTCCTATATACAACCACCAGGTTTCTGTTTTCCCGAAGAAGAACCAGTAACATGCGAACACAAAGATCTCGCCTGTCCTCCCCGGCCACGGTAGGACAAGTCTATGTCCACCAGCCGAACATTTTTGCAAGGCAGAGTCGGACTGCATTGTATATTCACGGCAACTTTTGTGTTCGAAATTCCCTTTATGTTCTTGAATGTAACATCTTTAATCTGCACCTCTGAGCTCAACATATTCTAGAGACAACAAAAAGAGTAATCATAATGTGTAACTAAGATGGTTTGACAAAAGGGAAGCATTAAATAAAGACTCCCATCATCTCTAAGGCGGCGAAAAAATACCAGTGATCGAAATAATTTAGAGTTTACCTGCAGTTTACAACTTCCAGACGGGCAATATTGTTGATCGATGATAATAGGATTGCCTGTATTTTTTATGTCAATATTCTCAAATATTATATCAGAAGCCAAACTATACAAAGAGGGTGCCCATGTTTTGATCCTCAGGCCATTTTCGGCACCAATGAAAGTGCAGTTCCTGACGTGTATACCAGTAACATATTCAGTTTCATGGGTCCTTCCAAGGCTTCCAACGCTTATGCCATGGCCAGGCCCACAAACAACGTCAAAAATATCGATGTCCTGGCTGCCCGCTACCATGGATACACAGTCATCCCCTGTGTGAATTTTGGCGTGAACAATCTTAATTTTAGTTGAGCTTCCTATGTGAATTCCATCGGTGTTCGGGCTGTTTCCGGGTGCTGTCAATATCACGTGGCTGATGTTCATGTTGTGGCATGCAAATAGGTACATGTGGGCATTTTTGCTGTTGACTGATGCTAGATTACGGACCCTTGAATTCGTTATGAAATCGAACCTCAACGTCTGCGAAAAGTTCAATGAAAAACAAGAAACAATGCTGTGTTTGTCATTCCTTACTGTAAGATTTAGAGCATACATATAATACTTTAAAAATTTTATTTACTTCAAAATATTAACAACTAGAATCTTATTAACCGCATGCAAGTGTTTTAATTTATTGCAAATACCGAAATTTTGGTGTTAGCTTTACAAATATATATAAACTTTGAGATGCAATAAAAAAATTTCCCCTAAAATCCCACGAATTTAAAGGCTACATGGTTCGAAGAACATTGCTCAGAATCTCGGAACCATCCACAGATCCCTTGGAAAGAAGGAGAAATTTATGGCAAAGGAATATTAATCGTTCCCATCACACGAAAAGTTGGGTAATTGAAAATTATCCATCAAGATTTTTTTCATACAAAAGGTAATTGAAAGTTAGTATATATTCCATCAAAATATGGAAATAGTAATTAATGAAATTTTTTTTGGAATAAATTAGCAGTTAATATATTTCCGTTACTCAACATAATATGGAAATAAATTAATTCAATACAAAAACAAGTAAAAGAAAATGAAGAGGAAATAGTAATTAATGAACTTACAACCGGGAGAACCCTGCACCTAGTATTCTTTCTACAATCATTGTAAGGCCATGCCGCCGCCCCTTTGCCATCCAAAACACCGCCGCCATGCACCGTTAAATCTTCAATGTACCGGAAACCGATCCAAGTATCCGTAAAAAACTTAGCAGGTTCCGTCGGAGCTATTAGAGTCCCTTCAATCAGAAACTCCATCGGGCCCTTGCATGGCCCGATGAATCTCACTGAATCGACCAGATACTTTCCTGGAGGGATCCGGACGCGACCACCCCCTTCATGGGCACATGCATCTCTCCACGCTTTAAGTGTCGCCTGCCAGCCACAAATGAACAAGAAAATTAACCAAGATAGATTTTGTTCTTTCTTGAAGATCATCAATTTAAATGACAAACCAAAACTCACCTGAGTTATATCAATCGGCGCATCAGCATTCCTGTGGTATCTCATGACATCGAAGAGTTTTTTCGGTGGCCTAGCGCCATTAACGAGTGAGACCATTACTAGCAAGATCAGAAAAAGAAGATTTGCAACCATTTTGAAAACTGACTCCATTTTCATTTCTTCTGNTTTAGCACCAAGATTCAGCCATATAATTTTATGAATTTATTTCCCTTTCTTTACATAAGATTTCACACAGTTGACCAGAAACAAAATGATGATTCCATGCACCCGATAAAATATTTCGTAGCATTGTCATAATTTTTTTTGGCAAAAGATAAGGATTCAGTTGAATGTAATAAATTGCAAAAAACTGTTAGGATTCTGGGACAATGGACTGTCAGATTAAATAGCTAATTCTAACAAAAACAATGTTTGACTCTTAGTCTTCAAGCGTTAAAATAGCAATTTTTCATTTTTCTTTTGAATAAATTAGTTTTTGGTGTTCCTTAGCCCTATATTTCGTTTCTTGTGTGCTGTCTCATCATTTATTTATTTAATATATAAAAATCCGAAAGCTAGTCAATGCTGATTCTATTTTCAAATGTGATTATAATATTTTGTTAAATTAAAGAAAATTCTTCTAGATACTCTTACTCTACATATTTTTGTCTAATCCAAATTTAACTTTTACATTCACTTAAATAAATTAAAAGAGATATGCATCTAATAAGTGTATTTTTGTTATTTTTTTTAAAAAAATTAGTAATTATTTATTAAAAATTATACGATAAAAAAAATTCAGTTTTACATTCAAACACTACAAACTTATGATTTTTTTCTATTTTTTTCATAATCTATAAATTTACAATTTTATAAAAAAAAACATAATATTTTGCAAAAACTACATCAATAATTTAGCACAATCTTTACTTTCTCCATATTATTATTATTATAATAATTATTTATAGATACACGTGGTGTATAAGTCATTTTTTAGTCGGAAAAGTCAACGACGGAGATATAGAGAAAATATTACATGTCTTAACATTGTGTATTTGCATGCATCCATTTCTTGTGTTATCTATATCCATATCACGCTAAAATCACATCTACGAGCCGGGTTGAGATTCGACCCGTATCAAGTCTAATTATTTCATTTGAATTTAATTATCAAATTATATATTTTACAAAAAAAAAATACGGTCATTGAATTATATATATAATATGAGATATTTATAATAAATAAATGCAATATAGTTCGCTGATGATTAATAAGTTATCTAACAAAATAATTTGGATTAAATTTAACACACATATATTCAATTTAATAAATCTTACTCAAATTAAATATTAGATTAAAAATCAAATAATATTCGAGATAATTTAAATATCTCCAATTGACTTGAGTTATTAGCACGACTTGTAAAAAAAAAACCACCAAAATTTCTATACCCAAAAAAATCCCTTTAGATCCCCAATTTAGCATTTTTTTTTCCTCTCATAACTACCCTTTAATAATATACATGAAATGATAAATATTTTTTAGAAAATATTTATTTAATTAGGACAAATATTTTAAAAATACAATCAAACGCTTAGTAAACTTATAATACATTCGTGTAATGAAATTAATTAGCAAACTCACTATATTAAGTTCAATAAAGTTACATATATCAAATTTAGATTAACATAAGATATCATTAGTCAAAATCAATTTACCAGTAATATTTTTAAGGACTCGATTTTAAATGTTTGAGATAAAAGACTATCCAAATATAAATATTCTAAGTCAGGAAAATATTGAGTATGCTATTATGTATTGATACTAACGGGAAATTTAAGGTCCGATTCCGGCAAGTGTCACTAGTCCAGACGCAGGTTTCGAAATTGTCCTGAGCCTGAAATCACGAAGAAAACCGTTAGAAGGGGGTCGGGAGAGTGTCCCGGCATAGTCCCTCCGACTCTCAAGTCAGAGACTGAGGAAATGAAGTAGGAGCAGCTAAGTGTGCTGCTGAAAAATAATATATTGAATGAATGAATTCACACACAAACCTGGTATTTATAGAAAAATACATGGGTTCGTCATGGGCCTGCCTTCCACTTGGGCTAGGGATAAGCCATGGTAGTGGGCTCATCATGATGTATCATGTATATTTTCACCCCATAATTTTCTATTAAAATTTGCATATTGATCAAACAAATTTTATATTTGATAGAATAATATAATTTTAATCGACTTTAAATTCTAAATTTAAGGATATAATCGTAAAATTTATATCACAATAATCCCATTATTTAATTTAATGGGAAAATCATAATATTTTGACCGAATGACCTTTTGGTCTTAAATTTGGTATAAGCAATTTATTATATAAAGTTTAATTTTGTCAGCAGAGGAAAATACAGGGCCTTATTGATAAATTTACTTTGCCCATGTTTCATATGTGGATTCCATTTACAAGGGTTTTATTTTTCTTGGTTCACTAAAAAAACAAAATTTCTTTCTCGTGAATTCTTCACATGCAAAGATAATATCTAGTCAAATTATTTTAAAGAGCTAATAATTTTTTCACAGTTTTATAATTCTTTCATTTTATTTTTAGCTAAATATTAAAGTATCTAGATGATGTAAGTTATAATGTGAGGAAAAAAAATCGTGAAAGAGAGCATATAAATTTAAGATATGAGTCGAGTCGATCCGTCTCATACATATCAAAATACGAAAATTCTCGTGAAACAGTGTCATGGAATTTCCAATCCAACCAAAATCATGAAAAAAACATTAGTTTTTAAGTCAAAAATATTACTTCTCATAACAGATATGAGTCGAGTCGATCCGTCTCATAGATATACACCGCGAGACATATATCAAAATAAACATGGAATTGGAAAGCTGCTGGTAATACTGTACATCGGTCTATAATGGATTTCTGAATATGGAATGTCTCTATAAAAAGACGAATAAGATGTCATATAAATTGAGAAGGAAATTGGTGGTGATAATCTTGAAATCGAATAGGTGCAATGAACAAGTTTGTAGGATGACCACTAGGCTACCCTTTTTATCTCAAATCAATCAAATGATAATAGGTTTAAGTGGGCCTGTCTATCTTCAGTTGATGTGTAGATGAACTCCAACTATTGCCCTTTTCTGGCCCACTTTGAAAAAGACGGCCCATTACAAGATTTCGTTTTATTTGGATTCCATCTTTAGTCTATGATCAAATCAATGCCCTAATGATTACCAATTATTCATAATAATATATTCTATATATATTATGGTAGTAATAACCACATAATATATACTTTTTTTTGGCAGATTTCATATTAATATATNATATTGGATAAGTTGACCCACCAATCTTTGGAAGAGAGGGAGTTTTCCAATCATTTTATGAGAGGATAGAATGATGAATAAACAAATAGTTGAAAATACCATCGGAAAGCACTCTTAATCACTTAAATATTGAATATTTTATAATTTGACTCACTTTATTCATTCCACGAACTTTTCTAATTTATAGAAGTTAATATTGAGAATATAAATTTCAGACTATATATCCAATGACTAAATTATTTTCATCTCCTTGACAAAAAATTATAACTAGTTGTGATAACACCAATCATTGTCCCAAGCATACTTCAATTATAGTACCCAAACAATATGTATATAAAATTTTAAAAATAATTTTTTTTTGAATTTATTAATGATATATGAAATATTTATATCAATATCTAAAAGTCACTTTCAATTGAACCTAACAAAACCTACCCTATATATTGACAACATGACTCCTCAATAAAGAGATGCCAATACATATACGTATGCTTTCAAATTGATTGTTTGCAGAAACTAAGGTCAACAATGTCATGCTCTCGATCCTTACATTATATTTGCCAGTGTTCTTTTACCAAAATTATATACTATCATCTTTCAAAATAATGAAAGCACGAGGCAGAAGGAATATATAGATCAGTATCACCATAATTATTATTCCACTTGTCAATATAAAAAAATATATATATACACGGCAATGATTTCATCAGATAATTAATGGAGAAACCAAAAAAATAAAATTTTGCCAATAATTTGAAGGATGTTTTTATAAATAAATCATATAAATAACTGTTTTGTGATTAAATTATATATATATTTATTCGTCACAAAACATGCAATTTTATATCTATGATTAATTGTTTTTATATATAAATGGATATATTAATTAATCAAAATCTATTTGCAAAAGCAAAACTACAAATTTATAGATCAAAGCTATTATTTTGAAGTCATTTGAAAGTAGAAGAATCCGTGCTTGAATAATTGAGACAGCAACTACCACTTGGTATATTGTGTTTGTGCAATCCTTAGTTTTAGCCAACTACAGTATATGATTAAAATACTTATTCTACTTTTTTTGTTTTTAATTTCTTTAATTTTATTCACTTATAATGAAGGTAAATGTATCTAAAGATACTTCTCGTCCCAAGTCTTCTCTAGCCTTAAAAGAAACATACATGTGGGAATGTGGCAATAACAACTGCAAAATGTTAGACTAAAAATTACATTTTTTGATACAAATCAAACAGTTTACATTCCGTACATGACATTTTAGGTTTAATAAGAAAGACACGGAATCCTTAAAAGATGACATATATATAATCGGTACACACTGCAGTTAAGAAAAACAATATTGAAAATCACTTGACAGGGAGAATTGTGTTCCGAGATGATAAACTTTAGACTTCTCCCGACTCAAACGATAACCTTTTAGATAAGGTTGTAATATTTCTTAGAACCCTTAAAAGTCAAGTAAGAAGTACTACCTGGATCAAACTTGAAATTCAGTTGGAAGTTGATCTTCAGTGCTTCAGTTCAGGAAATCTTGTTTCTTGTTTAGATGAATAACCTAAATGATGTCCTAAATCTGAAACCTATAAAGCTTTGATCAATCATAGAGCTTCTTACACGAGTGATGTAACTGCCTCTGATTCTTAATTGTCACCAAGATAAATTAAGGGCTTTCCGAAAACCTGTTGTTTTCGAAGTCTTGAAGTATATACAACCCTGTTGAATACATAAGGCGAAATTTGGATTCGGACATGAGAATAAGTGTTTTATGTGATAATCTGGTCTCTAAGTAATCCAAGGACAATATTTTTTGTAAGATAGTACATACTAGAAATATGGTTGGATTTAAAACGTTGATTACCATTCAGGGATGAGGTTTATGTACTACAGTTGAAATATCTTGTCCGAAAATGCGTATTGAACGTCAGGAACTTGCGGCTGCTGCTGCTGGTGTTGTGGGTCCATAAAATGTGTGTAATAGTTGGGAACTTGTTGGTGTTGGTGATTGATGGTGGGAGAATTGAAGCCATGAGTGAAGCTTGGAAGTGTCATTGGTAGTGGCGGAGATAGTAGAGAAGGGGGCAACACAGCGATGGCGGCATTGCCACGGAGAGTGTCGGGGCTGTGGTGGTTGTGTTGGCCCTCATAGGTTGTGATCACCACCAAAGGATCCTCAAATGATCTCTCCACACGTTTCTTCACGCCGCACTTTTTGCTGGTGCATCTGTAGTAACTCCTGAAATGCAAAAGGCCGATTATGAATTCAGAGTTTATCAGTGAATTTGTGATAAGTAATACAAGAAAACCATGTTTAATAAATTATTTTTAAAAAAAATTCTGCGAATACTTTACTGAAATGTTGGCATTTCGATTTGGTTCTTTCAGACACAGACCTTGGAAAGGGGCTATTTTTTACTGCTTTTTGTCCATATTTTCTCCATCTATATCCATCTTCAAGAATATCTATCTCGCTTTTAGTCATGAAGGCAACGCGTGCTTCTTTTGGCCTTTTCTCCTTCTTGTTTTTTGCTTTGCTGCTAAAATAATATCACAAGAAATTATTGATAGTGTTTTGCACCAGATAATAAATACCATGATCACCAATCAAAACCAAAAAATGTCGTGCTGGATAACGATGGTTACTTTGTCGATCATCATGTGTCATTGATAGAATTGACTCAAACCGAGAAAACAATGGAGGTGACAATTTTCTTTATTTGTTTCAAAAAAAGTCGGAAAGAACACAGCTGGTGCAAATATACAAGTTATACACTTTCTATATTTCCTTATTTACAATCATTAAATTTGGAGTACCATTATTTTCAAAGCTCCTTGAAATATTGAATATGACGAGTTAATACTTCCCCAAATGGAAAATGCAAACATATTTACGAATTCAAGATAGAAGTAAATACATCTTCTCTGGTTTCTTCATCTTTGAAATTTAGCTGATTAAATTCATCCAAGTAGGATAATTAAGTTCGTCTAATTTTGTACACGGAAGTACATAATAATGCATCAATTAAAGACAACTTTTCAAATGTCAAAATCTAAGTTCCTAAAAAGAGAGGAAAATAAAATAAAAAACCCACTTTTCCAAGTACTTAATGTTACTAAGTGAGCCATAATTCAACTTAACAAAAACGGGAAAAAAGTTAAAACAAAGAAAGAAAGAAATAAAATGAAATAAACCTACTCTTTTTTCGACTTCACATCCCCATCTTCACAAACTTTGGGACGCAGAACTTTCGTCTTGCTTCTTGAAGAACCTTCTTCTGCTCCAGCCTCTGAGGAAGAAACCGATACCGAAGAATTTGTCGACAAAGGATATTCGGCAGCAGAAACAACATTCTGATTGGACAAATAGTTATTCACAGAATTATAAACTGCATGATCAGATGACGAACAAGACAAGTCGAAAGCACTTGATACAGCGTTGTACTCTGTTGCATCATGCAAGCAGCCTGCGAAAGTCATTTGGAACGGATCGAATCGATTAGGGTTTTGCTCATACTTCGGCAGCTGGTTGTGCTCAAAAGGGTCGAAATCACTTTGATCAGAAACAAAAGGAAACGAAAACCCTTCAGAACCCATGTTTTGATAGCTGTCATGAAAAGGATATTTTTGCAGAGAATTCATGTTATTTTCATGAGACATGGATGGATCAGAGAAAACAGCTTGTTGATCCAGATGTGAATGGAGAGAAGAGAAGGTTTGATGGAGCATCAATTATTGTTCTTGGAAGGGTTGCAGAAAAGACGTTTGTTTGATTTCATTGTGTGCTATAGAGATAACTTTGGTTTAACCTTTTTGGCTTACCCTTTTTTCCTCTCTTCTCTCCTTTTTGTAGCGATGGAATAACAACAAGAAACACGCTCATTCTTTTCGGAGTAAAAAATTATAAATTATATTTCTCTAAAATATGATTCTTGGATTTTATTTATTTTTCTTGGTGCAGATTAAGAGATGGTGAAAAGTGACGTTGATTGCTATATATGTTTATTATTAATTAGTACTATTGCATTAAAGAGGGAGTTCCATGTTTGAAGGTTGAAAGTTTCTTCAAGTTAATTTGATTACCGGCCAAAAGGTTAAAAAAATCGACTCAAAATCAGCGATCGAGTATACATATAATTAATTACGTTTATTTACTTTACTTTTTAAAAATGTTAACATTTTGCCTGGCCTCCTCATGTAGAAATCACAATCGGCTCAAATTTAATTTCATCTTTTATAAAATTGGACAAAAATGATATACAAGCAGAAAATGTTTTAGACTTTGATCTTTAAATTCATGCCAAACAATGTTATCAAGAATTTACAGAGCGAGACTAATTTTTTGTTGCGTGCTTAATTCCTTCCGTAAGTCAAAGTTATAACAAGTCACTTGAATTTTCTTAACCAATTGGTGCAAAAGAAATCTTTTTCATGGTCAAAATTTAAACCTACTCATGCAAACCACGACAAAACTTATTAAATTGATGGATACAATTAAAAAAAACATAAATTTTGTTAATCTAAAATTTTAAGTTATAATTAAGTCATTGTTCTTATAAAAATTTAGGACTTGGTTTCTAAATTAGCATAATTGGTTTGTATATATGTTAGAGTGTGTGTGTGTGTATTAGTTAACTTTATAATATCTATGTTTTCAAATTGACTTTCTAAATAATTTTGGTATCGAAATTCAAAATCAAGTAATATGAAATGATTATGTATGTCTGATGTGTAACGTAACGTTCATTATATGAACTTTTGAATGAGAAACAATGTGTGCCGTTGAAAATAACGACGACAAAAAGTCAGAAGCAACTATGAAANGTTGTGTTGGCCCTCATAGGTTGTGATCACCACCAAAGGATCCTCAAATGATCTCTCCACACGTTTCTTCACGCCGCACTTTTTGCTGGTGCATCTGTAGTAACTCCTGAAATGCAAAAGGCCGATTATGAATTCAGAGTTTATCAGTGAATTTGTGATAAGTAATACAAGAAAACCATGTTTAATAAATTATTTTTAAAAAAAATTCTGCGAATACTTTACTGAAATGTTGGCATTTCGATTTGGTTCTTTCAGACACAGACCTTGGAAAGGGGCTATTTTTTACTGCTTTTTGTCCATATTTTCTCCATCTATATCCATCTTCAAGAATATCTATCTCGCTTTTAGTCATGAAGGCAACGCGTGCTTCTTTTGGCCTTTTCTCCTTCTTGTTTTTTGCTTTGCTGCTAAAATAATATCACAAGAAATTATTGATAGTGTTTTGCACCAGATAATAAATACCATGATCACCAATCAAAACCAAAAAATGTCGTGCTGGATAACGATGGTTACTTTGTCGATCATCATGTGTCATTGATAGAATTGACTCAAACCGAGAAAACAATGGAGGTGACAATTTTCTTTATTTGTTTCAAAAAAAGTCGGAAAGAACACAGCTGGTGCAAATATACAAGTTATACACTTTCTATATTTCCTTATTTACAATCATTAAATTTGGAGTACCATTATTTTCAAAGCTCCTTGAAATATTGAATATGACGAGTTAATACTTCCCCAAATGGAAAATGCAAACATATTTACGAATTCAAGATAGAAGTAAATACATCTTCTCTGGTTTCTTCATCTTTGAAATTTAGCTGATTAAATTCATCCAAGTAGGATAATTAAGTTCGTCTAATTTTGTACACGGAAGTACATAATAATGCATCAATTAAAGACAACTTTTCAAATGTCAAAATCTAAGTTCCTAAAAAGAGAGGAAAATAAAATAAAAAACCCACTTTTCCAAGTACTTAATGTTACTAAGTGAGCCATAATTCAACTTAACAAAAACGGGAAAAAAGTTAAAACAAAGAAAGAAAGAAATAAAATGAAATAAACCTACTCTTTTTTCGACTTCACATCCCCATCTTCACAAACTTTGGGACGCAGAACTTTCGTCTTGCTTCTTGAAGAACCTTCTTCTGCTCCAGCCTCTGAGGAAGAAACCGATACCGAAGAATTTGTCGACAAAGGATATTCGGCAGCAGAAACAACATTCTGATTGGACAAATAGTTATTCACAGAATTATAAACTGCATGATCAGATGACGAACAAGACAAGTCGAAAGCACTTGATACAGCGTTGTACTCTGTTGCATCATGCAAGCAGCCTGCGAAAGTCATTTGGAACGGATCGAATCGATTAGGGTTTTGCTCATACTTCGGCAGCTGGTTGTGCTCAAAAGGGTCGAAATCACTTTGATCAGAAACAAAAGGAAACGAAAACCCTTCAGAACCCATGTTTTGATAGCTGTCATGAAAAGGATATTTTTGCAGAGAATTCATGTTATTTTCATGAGACATGGATGGATCAGAGAAAACAGCTTGTTGATCCAGATGTGAATGGAGAGAAGAGAAGGTTTGATGGAGCATCAATTATTGTTCTTGGAAGGGTTGCAGAAAAGACGTTTGTTTGATTTCATTGTGTGCTATAGAGATAACTTTGGTTTAACCTTTTTGGCTTACCCTTTTTTCCTCTCTTCTCTCCTTTTTGTAGCGATGGAATAACAACAAGAAACACGCTCATTCTTTTCGGAGTAAAAAATTATAAATTATATTTCTCTAAAATATGATTCTTGGATTTTATTTATTTTTCTTGGTGCAGATTAAGAGATGGTGAAAAGTGACGTTGATTGCTATATATGTTTATTATTAATTAGTACTATTGCATTAAAGAGGGAGTTCCATGTTTGAAGGTTGAAAGTTTCTTCAAGTTAATTTGATTACCGGCCAAAAGGTTAAAAAAATCGACTCAAAATCAGCGATCGAGTATACATATAATTAATTACGTTTATTTACTTTACTTTTTAAAAATGTTAACATTTTGCCTGGCCTCCTCATGTAGAAATCACAATCGGCTCAAATTTAATTTCATCTTTTATAAAATTGGACAAAAATGATATACAAGCAGAAAATGTTTTAGACTTTGATCTTTAAATTCATGCCAAACAATGTTATCAAGAATTTACAGAGCGAGACTAATTTTTTGTTGCGTGCTTAATTCCTTCCGTAAGTCAAAGTTATAACAAGTCACTTGAATTTTCTTAACCAATTGGTGCAAAAGAAATCTTTTTCATGGTCAAAATTTAAACCTACTCATGCAAACCACGACAAAACTTATTAAATTGATGGATACAATTAAAAAAAACATAAATTTTGTTAATCTAAAATTTTAAGTTATAATTAAGTCATTGTTCTTATAAAAATTTAGGACTTGGTTTCTAAATTAGCATAATTGGTTTGTATATATGTTAGAGTGTGTGTGTGTGTATTAGTTAACTTTATAATATCTATGTTTTCAAATTGACTTTCTAAATAATTTTGGTATCGAAATTCAAAATCAAGTAATATGAAATGATTATGTATGTCTGATGTGTAACGTAACGTTCATTATATGAACTTTTGAATGAGAAACAATGTGTGCCGTTGAAAATAACGACGACAAAAAGTCAGAAGCAACTATGAAACATGTCTCCTATAAATGACACCCACCTCCCCCCTCTTCTTCTTGATTATTTTTAATATTCTCGTGTAAACAAAAATTACATAATAATATATAAAAAAATGTATAAAATCAATTTTCATTGGAATAAATACTCAGGACTTATTATGTAATTTTTGTTTACACGAGAATATTAAAAATAATCAAGAAGAAGAGGGGGGAGGTGGGTGTCATTTATAGGAGACATGGGAATAAATACTCAGGACTTAGGACTTTTATTGGTGATATCAAGTAATGATCAATCAATCAAGCTAGTAAAATAATAAATTAAAAAGTTGTTTAATCTCACAGAGTTTGAGAAGACGTTTGACCGATCTTTGCGCCAAATTTCTGTGAGCTACACCTAACACCTTTGCTTTCAACGGCTTAATTAAGTGCCAATATCTACTAAAGTAATTATTGATAGAGAATTCGATTCTCTTCCATCAAAATATCTCGAGATTCTTATTGCATCAATAATTTATATTAGGCAAAAACTTGTATGAGACGGTCTCACGGGTCGTATTTGTGAGACATATCTCTTGTTTGGGTTATCCATAAAAAAGTATTAATTTTTATGCTAAGAGTATTACTTTTTATTGTGAATATGGGTAGGGTTGACCCATACGGATTAAGATCCGTGAGACGGTCTCACATGAGACATACTCTTTATATATATGCTAGAGAACGATCAATACGTAGAGTTTGAACCTTTTTACGGTTTAAAAAATTAAAATTACACAAATAGTTATAGTTTGTTAAAAACGGCAAGCGGTCCAGGCTCGATTATAAATATTAGCCTCGACCAGCAAATATATCAATTAGTCCTTTATGCCAACAATGCTGTCAACAAAGAAACGGGCAGACCCATATCCATGTAGTTTACCCGAATAGAATGAATTTATGGGTTATTGCTGAACCCGTTGCCGTTTGTCATCCCCATTCTATTCTATGCATGCGTATGGTTTACATCATGCTTTGTGTATTGTACAATTATTTCGGTACAACCGATAAGCAATAGCTGCTCCGGTACTTCTCCTCGGATCGAAGCTGAAACATGGGAGGAAACGACGACGTAGCACGCCAACCGGACATCAATGGCGTCTACAGCAATCCCCAGGTCCCCACTCCAACGCCTCTCCACCTTCAAAAATACTCCGACCGCCGGCGGTGTCCACACCCCTATGCCCCTCTCCCCACCTACATCCCCCCTAAATTCTTTTTCTTCTGATCCAATCTTCTCCGCCTTCCTCTCCCCAGACTTCAACCCCGCTCGATTCTCCTCCTCCGCCCTCTCATCCGGCTCTGCCGCCTCAAGAATCGAAAAACTCCAGGATGGCGTCCGCCTACTTGACACCCAGTTACGTCACGAAGTCCTGTCCCGTCACCACGACCTGCTCAACCAGCTTTCCTCCTTTAAAGCTGCTGAATCCTCTCTTTCCACCTTACGATCATCTCTTTCTTCTCTTCAATCCTCCCTCCGCCGCGCTCGCTCCGAGCTCTCCGATCCCCCCCGCGTTATTTACACCCATACCCATCAGCTTAACAATCTTCATTCTACCTCTTTGCTTCTTCAGTTCAATCTTCGCACTCGAGGCAAATCCAGAAGCTAAGAAATGCTGTCGATTCTCTGCTCGATGCATCGAAATGGGATCTTGCCAACGCAGCTCAGCTGCATTTTGAGATTTTGACCCTTACAACGAGTCCCATTTATCGGGGATTGATATAGTGGACGCGGAGTTGCAATGGGTGTATTGGAAAAGGGACTCGAGAGTTTGAATCAACCGGAAGTGGGATTGGGTTTGCAGGTGTTTTATAACATGGGAGAGTTGAGGGGGGCGGTGGATGGGTTGGTGAGCAAGTATAAGCAAACGGGGGTGAAGAGTGTGAGTAACGCGCTTGATAGGAAGGCAATTTCTGGAGGAGGAGGGGGTTATGGTGCTGGGGGGCCTAGTGGGGTACAAAGACATGGGACACCACAGATTGGGGGTGGAGCAAAAGCAAAGGAAGCGCTTTTGATATTGTAAGATACTTTCATCATTGCAATTGCAAGAGAAATCAACACTTGTCTGAGAAGAAATGTGCAGTCTTAGAAGTTGTATTTGTGCTCACAGGTGTTAAGATACTCGTGTTAATCTCCAATAGCTAGGTATGTGTCAAGTGTCATGTTTGCGATCTTATGATGCATGGCAGTATTAATAGCATTTTTTTTATTGAAGAATCGGTTTGAGTTTATCGTCACCGTCCGAAAATTATTAAATTCAGTCGGCAAAACTTTATGCTTCTCTCCACTTTCTTTTGGTGCTAAATTAGTATTTCTTTCTCTTTCCATAATGCTCTGTTTTTCTGACAATTGGGTGGGTGATTGCTAGTCAATTGTATTTTGCCTCAGTTTACCATCTGATCAAGTGGTTTTTTTAATTTTTTGGAATTATGTGTGGAGTATTTTCATTAGAGTTGATTTGAGATTTACAACTTATCTGAGCCTCAAAAATTGGACAGCTGAATCGTGGTTCATTTTTTCTCTAAGCTGGGCAACATCCTGATGCTGTTGCGTGATGCCTAAGTGTTTTGTTTTCTTTCTTAGATTTAACACATTTGCTCAATGAGATGATGGAGTAAACTTCGAGCCTAAAACCTCCCAGTTATAGTCCCAGTACCACTAGTAGATGTTACTGGGTTGGGCTTATGGGTAACAGTGGGCTTGGTCTTTTGGGTAATAGCAGGCTAGATTCAAATGGGGTTAGTTATTTTGTACGTGTCAAGAACAAAAATGTGGGCGGGATTAGTTATTTTAGTAGTTTTGAATTTTATTACAGTTTCTGCTAGCCAAGGCTATGGGAGAGGAAAGATGTTCTGTTATGAATATTTTCTGCTAAGGGCCCATTCTTCTTGTAATGATCGATAATTTTCTTTATAAATCTTTTTGTCATTTACAGAATATAATTAGTATTCTCTTTTATTCTGGTTTGGAGTTTTGTTATTAATTGTTGATCTCTCTCTCTTTCTCTTTGTTCTTTTTTTTATACATAAAATGATAGACATTGGATGCGGTTAAAGGTAGCCACTTACGTTTTCTTGGGCTTTTTCAGGAGGGGGATCCAATGTTGACGGATCGTGTTTGGGATGCTTTAGTAAAGTCTTTTACTAATCAAATGAAGTCTGTTTTCACCACATCAAGTTTTGTCAAAGAAATATTTACTGTTGGGTATCCGAAGCTTTTGATGATGATAGAGAACCTCGTTGAAAGAATTTCACGTGACACAGATGTCAAAGGAGTTCCACCAGCTCTCAGTTCAGAAGGAAAGGAACAAATGATAGCTGCCGTTGAGATTTTTGAGACAACTTTTTTATCACTTTGCTTAAGTCGGCTGTCGGATCTTGTAAATTCTGTATTCCCAATGCCAAGCCGTGGAAGTATTCCCTCCAAAGTACATATATTGAGGATTTTGTCATGCATTCAAGAAGAAATTGAAGCTGTGCAGATGAATGCTCGCTTGACTCTTCTTGTTTTGCATGAAATCAGCACAGCATTGCTTCTACTTGCAGAAAGATCTGAACACCAGGTATAAGTCATCCTTTTTTGCTCGCTCTAGGATTTACGAGATTTACACTAATTACTATCTGACTTTTGGACTTATTTTCCATATTCCTAAGTTTGATCAAAGTTCTCGTGTTCAAGACCATTTTGGATTTTTCTTTGCCGGTTTCTTCTCGAAGCCTACAGTCTGAAATATAAAATCCATCTGCTTGTCAATCACGGAATATTCAACATGATATCTGCTTTCCACATGTAGCGCCAAATCACTAGGCCATTGTTACACCTGTCTGGGCAAGGCAAACTGTTGTCAGTTGACACTGAAACATTAAACCATGTTTTTATTTATTTGCCATTATTACTTAAGAAACTTAACATGTAAATTACTTGTGCTTCTAAGTCTAAAGATCAATCAGGCGCTCTTTTACATTGCATCTAAATTATTGAAATGATATTATTATTCTATTATTAACTCAAAATACATGAAAAATCTTATGTAAAATTGTTTGTAAAGTATTATATGGTGGATGCAATCCACTCATAATTGAGTGTTTTGGTTGTAAACCTTAAAATATGTTAAAATAAAAGATCACATCCATTACAGGGTTTCTTTTATGTCGTGAGAACTTGTTAATTTGCGAAAAGCCATCTATGTGTTGATTTGTTGACAATGCTGTTGTCGTTACTGTTGGATGAGAAACACAAGATCTTGGTCATGTCGGTATTTGAGCTATAAAATATCTCCAAAGGCGGTTATATACTTTTCTGGGTTCTTGTTCAATGTCCAGAAATTGTGTAGTTGATGTTCATAAAAAGAGAGCAAATGAGTTAATTGATTAAAATTTGATTGTCATATTTTTGGTTATGCAGTGTGTTGACATCCTAGAGTAATAAAAACTATTGGTCCAGTTTGATTTGAAACGAGCATTTGTTGGAATGATTCACTGTTTAAACTTGCTTTATTCCTGGGCATTTTGAATTTCTGAATTTTTGGTTCTGTTAATCAAACTACCTGTTTGATCCTTTTCTGTTCTGATGACACACTTAGTGCTTCTGATTCAGCTTTTAATCGAACAGTTACTTTTGTTATTGCAGATATCAACAGGCCCTGAAGCACACCAAGTCACTGGTCCTGCAACTCCATTGCAACTCAAGAACTTCATATTGTGTCAACATCTGCAAGATATCCATACACACACGGTTTCAGGGTTGCCAACTGTTGCTGTGGATGTCTTGTCTGTTGCTCTTGGTACATTGTATGAAGTTGCTGGCGATTCAGTGGCCTCCTTATTTCAAGCCATGCTCGAGCGTCTTGAATCTTGCATCTTGCAGATTCATGAACAGAATTTTGCCACTCTTGGCATAGATGCTGCTATCGACAACAATGCATCTCCTTACATGGAAGAGTTGCAAAAAAGTACTGTTCTCTTTCGGACTTAAATTTTGTCCAGACTTTTGCCTTCATCAGGAGCTATTTCCCGTGGCACAGAAACTATATGCACGAGGCTTGTAAGAAGCACTGTATCGAGAGTTTTGATATTTTTTTATTAGGCAAGCATCTCTTGTTAGGCCATTATCTGAATCAGGAAAGCTGAGAATGGCGAGAGACATGGCTGAAATTGAATTAGCAGTTGGCCAAAACTTGTTTCCAGTGGAACAACTTGGTGCTCCATATCGCGCCCTTCGAGCATTTCGCCCTGTTATTTTCCTGGGAACATCTCAGCTCAGTTCTTCACCACTCCTGCAAGATCTTCCCTCAAGTGTCATACTTCACCATCTGTATTCACGAGGCCCTGAAGATTTACAGTCACCTCTACAAAGGAACAAGCTTACACCTATTCGGTATTCATTGTGGATGGACTCACAAGGGGATGATCAGATATGGAAAGAGATAAAAGCATCTTTAGACGATTATGCTGCAAAGGTAAGGGCACGAGGAGATAAGGAGTTCAGCCCTGTCTATCCTGTTATGCTGAAAATTGGGTCATCATTAACCGGAAATGAATCATAATTTTGGCAAATATTGAATTGAAGCAAGCAATTTGTCCATGAATCTTGCAGCCAGCAGTTTTGGCTCCAAATACAGCTAGCTACTGGTACACTATATTTCCCATTTCCATAATGTCTTCCAATTCCTCTTACTACTATACGATTTTGTATCACATGAGTCGAGTTCCAAATCTTTTTTCTGTAACAGCATTCTCAGTTAAACACATGTTCTGAATCTATTAACCTGTACATGATCCCTGTTTTTTTGCTGGAGAAATTTCGTAATACAAAGAAGTTTGATTCAATTTCATAGATGTGTCTTTATTTGTTATTCTGGGGTGCATGTATTGTTTGTTGCCCTATAAGATTATAAGAGCACATATTGAAGCAATGGTAATCTGCCTTATTACCTGTTTATGTTTGCTCCAGTTTCTGACTGAATTATAGATCTCTACCATTTTCTTCTGGGGGGAAAAACCTAAACCATTTGGCATATTCCAAAAAGCAGGATATATAGTTACTCTATATAGACCATATAAACACAACAATTTTGTGGTCTATCACAATCTTGATTCTTATTTGAGTAGCTAGCTATATGCAAATTGTGTAGGTAAATGAACGTGATTAAGAAAAGTCATGATTTTTTACACCCCTAATTTGTACC
This sequence comes from Primulina huaijiensis, assembly GCF_012295235.1. Classification (NCBI taxonomy): domain Eukaryota; kingdom Viridiplantae; phylum Streptophyta; class Magnoliopsida; order Lamiales; family Gesneriaceae; genus Primulina; species Primulina huaijiensis. The sequence continues at coordinate 21,862,653 of NC_133316.1, forward strand.
ATTAATTATATATAAGAAAAACTGTGGTGTAAAATAGATATATAATAATAATACTTCGGTGCCTTATAATAAAAGTGGAACAATGTAATTATGGAAGAGGCTGAATTAACACTAGAAAAAAAAAAAAACACAGGCAGCACCAAAATTCAAGATACGGATGGGTGATGTTGAACTCACCAGTCACCAACTTTTCGAAGGAAAAAGAAAGAAATTAATACGTAAAATATTGACTTAAGTAAACAATTCAGCGGTGCCGCCTTCGCTGTTGCAATTGAGGTTTACGAAATTCTTTCAAGGGTGTGCGTGGATGGAAGTATTTCAAGCTAATGATTCAGATCAATGAATTTTAAATCTATTTGAATGAATTTATCTTAGATTAATTTAATAGTCGTATATTGATTCTTCAAATCAAATACTTCATTCCAAATTTAATTCTCTCGCCCATTAAATATTATCTTTTCATTGATCTACATTATCTGATTTTCATATCATTTGTTTTAAAATTTTATTTATGGTTATTTTATATTTTTACAAGTTTAATTTTATTACATTTATAAATATGATGACATGTAGCATCTATGCTCGTTTATCTAATACCTTAATTAAGTATAAAGAGCCCCAAAGAAATGGCAAACCAACATCCATATAATTACAAATCTAGGCATATATCATTTGATGCGTCACAAATTTTACATTGATCAAGGTAAATGTTGGAGAAAAAACGTGGAATAAATATTATTTTCGGCATCTTTTGATTCTTTTCCGTCAAACTTAAGAACATTATTTAATTTCTTCAAACATATATCCCTCTTCGTATTAATACCTCTAGTTATCCTGAGTCACGAGCAAGGAGGCAGAGTTATTTTCAAGGCCAAACAGCAGAATCAAGACTTTTCCTCCATCAGTTTCAAAGAAAGAAAATGGGGAAAAGATCTAAAACTCGATCTCCCGAGAAAATATCTAAGCATGAAAAGAAACAACCACTAAATAACTTGATCAAGATTTTGAGGCCTAAAGTTTACATCACAAGTTCTAACAACTTCAAGGATCTCGTTCAAGAACTTACCGGAAACACAAACACGTCTCCTGTTCCTTCACTATCTGCATCTCATCCATCTCGACAAGTTCTACCCTCTATACAGATTGAAGACCATGCATATCAAGAACTCAGCATCGATTTATCGTTTGATTCTTCATGTTTTAACACCCCTTTAGAGGGTTCACCTGATTTACAGGTGCGGCCTCACGAATCTTTGAACTATGTGTTAGAAGATTCAGAATTAGGCAGCCAAAAGAATGTGGATACGTACTCACCGGAGTATGGAGATTTAGAGTCGTTTTTGATGGAGATGGACTCGATCTCCTCGTGTGATGCATGTTGTGATTATGGGATGATTCAACAAGAGGTCTGTGTTTATGATTATGATTTATCCACCTTGGTTTGATTCATAAATGGTACATATAATTGTAATTATCAAGTGTGTAAGGGTGCTTGTGATTAAGTTTCTGATCATAGTGTACATGTTTGTAAAAACTGAAGCAATTAGTGCAAATATTCATCGTTGCTATATCCTATATTTGTTGGCCAAAAAATAAGGGTTATGTCCTAAATGAAAGCGGTTATTATTTTCTCAAGTACTGTTTGTGATCTTGATTATTGTGAACAGAGTGGGTTAAATATGATGTGTAGTTAATATGCACTTTTTTTTATGTAATTAATATGCGCTTTTGCCACTTCTAATTTCGAGCTTCCTTCATGTAATTATTCTTTTTTTTTTTAAATTTAATTACGAAAAATTGATTATTTTTTTTTGTCTTTTATGTGTTTCTTTTATTATTTTTATAGTTTATATCTTTATTTTTTTAAATTTTAGTCATTTTTTATGTGATGTTGATGATACGCTAACGTGTGAGTGTCACGTCCCATCAACACTTCTGATGAAAAAATTTAAAATTATCAAAAATAAAAAATTACATGACTAAGTTTAAAATTTAACAAAAAATCTTAAAGTGAAAAAAATATAAAAGATAAAAATTCAATTTTTTCTTTTATCTATATTATTATTATATTATTAAGTTTGAGACCTATCTTAGAAGACACCAAAATATTTAATTTCATAATTATCTTTCTTACTTTACTGCAACATCCTCAAATCACTTAATATTTTACATAGAAATACGTGTGCTTACTATAGAATGAATTGGACATGTATGTAACTTATCAAATGATTAGCAGTTGAAAACAATCTAGAAGCTGAAAGATCTCTTTGAACTAAAAATACTATAATAATACTAATTATTAAAATATATTAATGAAATAAACATTCGAATTACACATGTAGTACTTAAAATGTAGCGATTTAATATTAATATATGCATTCTGGACCGCTGTTTGAAATGAGGTGTCACTCACAAAATTGCGATTTTGCCAACTCAAAATGGAAACTGGCAGGCCATTTTCGAACCAGAAACATTCTAATGGCCCTGATTTCTGGCTCTGCTTCATCTCTACATCCAAGACCAATAATTTCCTTCAAGATTCATAAGCTCAAACATGGGATTAAGCCAATTGACGCTGCGATTCCAGGCTCTTTGAAGGCGGCTGCTCTTTCTGAGGGAACCGAGCGCAGAGTTTCGGAGGATGAGCCCTCTACTTACTCTGGTGAATTTTTCTGTCGCATATGAATTTGCGTTTGATCGGAAGAAATTTGATGCTGGCTTTAGTATTTGAATTCAAATGGTTTGGTTCTGATAATTATGAAATGAAGTTTCTAGGTTACCAATAAAGAGAGTAGAAAGTTTAATTGAGTAAAATTTCGTTTGTTGATTTACCCTATGATAGTCAGACGATGATAATTAGCGTATAATTTAATTTATTATAGAATTCGATTTAATGAGACCATAAATATTTTATACGGTGAAAAAAAGAGGAAAAGAAGGTTGTTGCGAAGATGCATCTTTTAAACTATTATTATCGTCTTTGGTTGACAAAGTAGCTAAAATATACAGACTGCTAATATTCTGCTGAAATATCTACATTATCTTTGTTGATTCAATGATTTCAAATGTAAGGGCCATCCACCTCTGCTCGGATGCAGCTGGATCTCTTGGAACAACTCACTTCTAGTGCGGAACAAGGTTTTAGTTTGCCTTCTTTATAAAACATTGGGAACATATTTTAACACCGTCTTCCAATTCTAGCTTTATCTGATAATTGACCAGGTTACGAGAGCGATGGCAGCTCGGCAAAACCGACAATACGCGAACAACTCGCTAATTTGTTTGGAGAACGGGATGATGATTTTACGATCCCGTTAGGTAAGAATCTTAAGAAAGTGACTCCAAAGTTCTTGACTACATCACAGAAGAGAAACATCAGAAGGCAGTCGTATATGGACCAAGTGTCTCAGAGGAACGACTCCGGCTTCTTCGCCACCATAGGTGCTTTTGTTGTCCTTCCACCTCTTGTTATATTAGGTGTAGCTATTGCAACTGGTTATGTGCAACTTTTTCCTTGATATATTGTACAGAGAACTCACTTTTACTTGCATCAATATGGGATCGTTTGCCTTAGCAACAATACCACCATTACTATATTATAGCTGATGTAGTTCATTCTAACCACTGATATATCTACTTCGTTACTATGTAGAATTGAATTCAATATGTATAGATTTTGATTTTAAAAGAGATACATAAATCAGACATAATCATATTCAATAATTATGCAACTGAAATCGTCTAAATCTAATGGCAAAAACTTGTGTGAGACGGTTTCACTGGTCGTATTTTGTGAGACGGGTCTCTTATTTGGATATCCATAAAAAATATTACTTTTTATGTCAAGAGTATTACTTTTATTGTGAATATCGGTAGGGTTGACCCGTCTCACAGATAAAGATTCGTGATACCGTCTCACAAGAGACCTACTCAAATCTAATTGAAGCAGAGTCGTGTTAATGTTGGCCGGTGACCTAATTTATTAATTATACTGAAAGTATGTGAAATTCAAACTATCGCAACATTCTATGGTTCTATCAAATCATACATCCTACAAATCTAACGAGGGATGTTTCAGAGCTGCAGGGTCATATTTTTCTAATTTACAACAATTGCTCATTAATTGATAAAATGGATCATTAAACAATTAATTAGCCTTTTTGATGCTTTATTGAATTACATAACCAATTAATTGCATTACCCTTTTTTTTCCTCCAAGTCCATAGTCTAATTTTTTTACTTGAGCTAGTTGATCGAACCTTAATTTAACAAGAGTTATGTTACAAGTTACAAAGTGCATTTGAAATTAAAAAATTATCTTAGTTTGAAAGGTTTTTTTTTAAAAAAATAAAATGGATGAATAATTTTGTAATTTTAAATATATTTTGTTATTCAATTTATACATAAAACATTTTCCATTAAACAATTAGATAAGAGTGGCTATTGGACTTCTCGGTTGCTTCAACTTAAAGTCAGCACATATAAATCGACGAATGCCTAAACTGATGTGCTATTTTCATCATAGAACAACAATTGCTGGACAAATATACGGCAGTTACCCATTTTATATAGAGGTAAAATACAAGTCCAATGGAACAATGTAAAGGGGTGATCATTTGAATCACATTACCATGGTACGTAGGATCACCGAAAAAATAGTGAAAATTGAGTTTCACCACGATTATTGTGTTGATATTTACACCAATTATGCTCAGTAGAATAAATCGAATTTATGTTCATTGATTAATTTATATTTTCTTTTTTCGAATTATTTATTATAATACGCAGTTGTAGTTCTTAAAACAAAATTTGGAATAATAGATAATAAAATTTTGTTATAATGAAAAACATTGTAATATTTATCACATCAAATGTTATTTATGGATTTCTGTGACACATAACACGATTTCTCAAATTGGAGAATATATGTTGTTGTGGAATGGTAAAGTGATGCATAGAGGACATGCAAACGTCGCGTCGCATCTGTCAATTATTTTGCGTAATTAAATCTTATACATGCATGTTATGGTTCTTTGAATTTTCTAAAAATGAGCCTTTACTTGTGATAATTAATTTCTATCATGATTATATGAACATATAATTGATCCTCTCTTTTAGTTCATCTTCAACGAATGCATACTCCTCGCATGTTCGTGGCCAATATATACAATGAAGGTATGTATATATTACATAATCTTATCGAACACTAAAAAAAATATATTTCTTGAGTTTTTATGTATTTGAATTGATTAACGAAATATTTCGTAATAATTTGATTAATTTGCAGCAAAAGATTGTGGTGAAGGTGTCGATGCACGATAAGAAATCTCGTTCCAAGGCCCTCAAAATTGCGGTCAGCTTATCAGGTACAAACACAACATTTTCCCTCCGTTATGTTTTTGTTCAATTAACACGATGATTTTTTTTACAAAGATATACAGTTTCAAAAAAGTATGAATTAACTAAATCTAATCTGAATTCTTTGTTTCGTAATTCAAAGGTTTGATTTAATCATTTGATCAAATAAAACATTTTTAAAATATCAACTGTACTTAATTTTTTCAATTCAAAGATAATTAACGATGTGTTCTAATGTTTTAAGGACAAAGTTCCATGCTGATGATCAAAATTTAGTTCTTTGAGTATATATATATATCTAAATTTGGAGTACTGTTTTAGGTGTTGAATCGGCGGCAATAACAGGACAGAGAAAGGACCAGGTGGAGGTGGTCGGAGATGGAACGGACGCAACGGAGCTGACGCGGTTGTTGAGGAAGAAGGTAGCACATGCAGAGCTGGTGAGCGTCACCGAGGCCAAGACAGAACTGCCCAAGTTTGAAGCCGTAAACCCACAACCGCTGCCGATGGCTGTGTGGTACCCGCCAGCGCCGCCACCTTATAATTGTCATACTCATTGCCCAAGCCATGATCCCTTCTGCAACATCATGTGACGTTTTTAATATATATATATATATATATATATATGATTATCTGGAATATTTACAAACATTTCATTGTCGAATACAAGAAAGATTATCTAGTGTTGTGGAAGTTTGCAGAATGAGCATTCTCATAATCGGTGGTAACACCATTTTAGTCCTAGTTAATTATGAGATAAGGACCAAAAAAGTTTTAACTAACAAAATGCAATTAGCCCAAGAAACAAGTTTTCAACTTTATTTATAATATAAATACAAATGTAAATAATAATAATAATTATTAAAACGACATAAATGTATACAAACTACAAAAAAAATTGAAGATTTTATTAATAAAATATAAAGTTTTTAGTAGTATTTTTTTAATAATAATAAAAGTATAAAAAATATTATCTGAAGTTCACAAAAAGCATCAATGATAATTTTTCGATTTATTTTTCTGAAAAAGTCAATGATGATATCTATTTCTATTTCATGCCAAAAGAAATGCTAGAATCTAGGGATAAATAGATAAAATTATTATGAAATTTTTTAGAGTCTAATGATATATAGATAAAATTATTATGAAAAAATTTGACACAAATGAGTCAAAAAAGAGTGAACAAGATATTCCCACAAATAATCTTTAATATAATGTTATCATAACTAAATTGGAAGTTATATTGTTTCAATTGGAATCACCAGTTGTGATGATGATACATGATACACTGTTGTGACACTATATATTACTTTAGAGTTGAGGTAATTTTCTTCTTATTTTAGATAGAATAGTAATATTTCAGTAAACATCACAATATAAAAAAAATGAATAGATATAGCTGTTAGAAAAAAGTTAGGTATCTGTAATATCTATACATTATTCAAGTTAATTAAGTTAAAATTTGTAACGTCTATTTATCATTCAACTCAAATAACTTATATAAAATAATTGGTCGATTTCGATTATTAATTTAAGAAAATGAATCCATGTTTAGTAAAATTGTAGTAAATGAAGTTTTCTTAGTTAATTATTCTAAGTCAATAAAGTATTTGTTTAGTTTATTTTCAATTCTTATGTCTAAATATATTATTGTTTTTTTAAACTATTATAATGTTTTATTATTTCTTTGCATAACTCATTGAGTAACAAAATGTGGTTTTGAAAGATTTTGAAATTACGATATTCATGTGGTTATAGTTTAGAATATAAGCTATCATGAACAATTGTTGTCACACGTACTTAGATATTCCAAGAATTATAATTAATTATTATTTTAGATATTTAAAATGTAATGTTTTTAATTTCAGGAACATAATTATCAATTAATTTATGTAATGAGTAGAAAAATATCAACATCATATACCAAAATATTTTCTTACACTCTTATATTGATTAATTAATAAAAATTCATTCATATAATTCTATTTACACTCTTATATTGTTTAATTAATTCAAATCTATTCGTATTGTTATGTTATTTCAATTTAGTATTTAATATGATAAATCATTTTTTCCAATTCTTATAACTTGTTTGAATTTATCTTTTTTTGAATAAAATGTCTGATGGATTGGATCACGTTTTGTCATTAATAAAAAATATTTTATTATTAATTTAGTTTTTTATTATATAGAATATGAACTCACGTGTGAACATTGGATCACGTTTTGTCATTAATAAAAAATATTTTATTATTAATTTAGTTTTTTATTATATAGAATATGAACTCACGTGTGAATGTATGCTTTCATACTAGTGTGTATATATAAAATAATTTGAGATATTTTTAAATTGGTGATTATGATGGTTATTTTTTGTACTGATGTAAATAATGGATGCGTCCGAAATCAATTAGAATTTTTGTTAATAAAAATGTTAATAATTAATATAGGAGGAAAATGCATTCAGAAAAATCATCCAAACAACCAAAATGGATTTGAAACAAAAAGTTTTTTGTTTAAAGAATACTCAATCTGAATATATACACCCCTAACTTTATCTACACATTATAGAAAACAGGGACCTTGTTTTGTGTGGATTCAACCCAAAATCTGACTTTCTTAGAATCTTTTAATTTAATAGATTGATTACTCGAATCCGATGTAGAGCAAAAACCTTACTATCCTCTAGCGAAAAAAATCCGATAATGTTTAAAAAAAAAGGGAAAAAAGTCCGAATATTTGTAAGGTCATCTTCAACCACAAAATCTCTTTTGGTACAAATTTTACACTAAAATAGTGCGGTTTCTGCACCAAATACAACATACATCTCTAACCCATTTATTTCAAATCTTACACCAAAAAAAATATTCTTGAAATATTCCTTTTATTTTTCATATATTAATTATTATATTATATTAATTATTATATTTTATTTAATGTATTGTTATAATACTTTTTTGTATTTGTATTAAATTATATTAAATATAAATCATTAAATCAAATTAGTTTTTTAAATATTAATAATTAACATAAATAAGTAAATATTTTAAAAATCAACAATTATTATTTTTAAATTTTTATGATTAAATATCTAATTATTAAAATAATAAAATAAATATTATACTATAATTTAAATAGTATTTATAATTTTTAATATAAATATTTATAATAAATACAAATAAATAAAATTAAAAAAAATTAAAATGGCGTAAGGGAAGGGGCAGCGTTATTTTGGTAAAATAACGTAACTACTATTTTGGTACATCATTTGACATGGCTTAAGAAAAAGGAATAAAGGTGCATGATGAGTTGAGGAATGGATTCCTGTTGCTATCAGGTTTGACCTTTTTCAAAATCCCATCTTTGCACGAAGCCAATTATGTTAAGCAATGGTGGCATATATCGTCTTCTTGTTAAATAAACTGCACAAGATTTTAGTTGCAAGTGCGTACACTTGCTAAAGCCCATCAACCGAACCGAACGAGTTATTCTTTCAACTCAGCAATAAAGAAAGGCAAATTATTAATTAATGCTTCCACACAAATTCATGTCGACATTGTGAAAGTGGGTCCTCGTGCATTAAATCTTAGCATTTAATAATTCGAGCGAGTTTCAATAATGCCTGCTAGGATCATAGACCAGTCAGTACTTAAATTTTATGTATTTATTACCATTGAGTCTCGTACATGAGATATCGTTTCATAAATGAGGTCTCGATGAACTCAATATTAAAAGACTATATATATAATAGATACAGTGTCAGGGAGTGGATTATAAGCATATGTGGAAACATATATATCCACAAAGTTTTACTCAAGACTTTTGAGATTTAACACGATCTTGGGATCATTCCTTTACATTTAAATTCTTGCGTGATCTTAGCCGTCTTTATGCTCTCGATGATCTTCCATGTGACCATATTTATAATTTAATAATGTATAATTTATATTCAAAAACCTGCCGGAAATGAGTTTGATATGTTAAAATAATCAAATGATTATAGTTTTAGGTTTCTAGCGGTTGAGATTTCGATTCTCTTCGGTGATCATGATCTTGGGTTTCGTGTCTTATAAATTGAGAAAATAGTCACTCAATGAATTTAAGCATGATGTGAATAATAATAATAGTAATAATAATATTAAAGTTTATGGGAAGAGCAAAGTGGGAACTGGATTTCAAGAAGTTGACTCGAATTTGTGGGTACATTTCTTAAAAAGCTGCGTGGAGATTGATGCCGAATCTCGAGTAAACTTCGTCGTCATGGCCGAGTCCAAAACAAAATTTAATTTCCAAAACTTTGAATCTTGAGTGCAATACGGGTCCCTCTTGTATGCAAAAGAACAACCATCCGTTCTAAGCATGGAGGACCCTCACCAGAATGGCCACATGCTATTTGTCAACACACCCTTGCTATTTCTAAATTCAATTATTTTAATCATCGCAAAATCTTGATCAACACCATTCACCGCAATGTCAAAATGGGAGGAGACGGGATGACTAATAACCCATCACAACTCGCCATTAGACAAGTCGGGATGGTACAACTTAAACCACTTATTTTATGTGGTGGAGCCAGCTTTGTTCGATCATAAATCCAAAATAATATCATTTCAAAAGACTTTTCAATAAGGCGGTATAATATTTTTGAATTTATAAGTCGTTTTTTTATTAATTTAATATTTATCGAATTGGAACTTTTGTAACATTGTCGATCTTTTAAGAAGCCGACGTCCGCCGCGATTCACTCTGGACGATTTTCACTCACTTTTCAATATCCAGTGCATGCATCATGCACATTAATCCAACCTACGATTTTTATCATCGATGCGGTAGCTCTTTTCTACGTCATCCCTTCTAATACACTGACTCTCAACGAGAGCAACAATGTTAGCTTATAAACTTAAGAAAGGTATTATCCCAAAAAGCTTGTCTTTTGGGTGGTGTAACTTTCTGGAGTTTATAAGCCACTCTTTATTAGTTTAATATATCGATGTGAGTAACATTGTCGACCCCTTGAGAAGCCGACGTCTGCTTGTATGAGACACAAATAGGTTGTAGATAATATATCTCCAAAGCGACAAGTGGGACTCGAAATATATCAATGGAGTTTATAAGACACAATTAGGTTGTAGATAATATATCTCCAAAGCGACAACGGGGACACGAAAATGATCAAAGAATCAAATTTTTATTGAAGTTATCGGAGAGAGGAACTAGTATGTGTTGGTCCCACTTGCAGTAATTTGAGATAATAAATATAAAAATAAAGAATAAACTGGACATCGAGATTTACGTGGAAAACCCCTAAAAATTATTAGGGTAAAAATCACTGATAAGATGAAAAGATTTCCACTATAATATTTTCTGGTGTACAACTCAGTCACTGTGTTTTCAAAGAGAACACACTCTCTTAATACAGGAGAACAAACACATCACAAATATTATAGAACTAAGCACTCAAATGCTATAGAATGAGAGAAAACTCGAATAAGGGATGATTTCAGAATGAAGGGTATCAATGTGAAAACGCGTCTGATAAATTTCCTCGAACTTTCGTTGATAATTCAGCCAACCACGTTTTTCCTCAACCAATTCAATTCATTTTCCCGACATGCATTTAATGCACACTTTCTTTGACCATTCTTTGTCGACGGTATGTATGTTAGTCAGAGGTATATACGAGTTCAATTTTGCCGAATCAATAAAAATATTAGTTTGATATATCGATATAAGACATTTATAACACATAAACTCGACGGACTTAACCCGTTTTGACACTTCTAACCATATATTAGCTCAATCACAATGGCCCAAACGTTGACGAAATTTAGCATTCTTAATGATTGTTTTAAAATGAATATCGAGCAATGAATTTTTGGAGCTGCTACACTAAAAGTTTTCAGTGTGTCGATGGTATAAAGAGTTGCATATGGTGGGTTAACAAGGGATATCGAGTGGTCCTCGTACAATTGACAATGAAACTTCGTAATTTAGCTCGGACCATTTCTTGCGCATATAGCATGCCCACCCACCACTCGAGCCCCAATATAAAGCACACGGTAGAGCGCTACACTAAGTCTAAAACGATAGCCACACAATTTTATTTAGCTGAGGCATTAGCATCACTCATCTCTTGAATTCGGGTCCTTACTTATTTTTTTGGATCTTTATAATTTATTAAAATATTATATAATTCTCCTGGATGAAAGGAAAAATTGATCCACACAGCGAAGATAATTGGCTTTTATACAATAATAGATATTATTGTTATTATCATAACATAATATATTTCAGTCCAAAGGAGCAATAAACATAGGCATTGAAGTGATATGAACCCAAAATACATAAGCTTGCCAGGTTCAAATTAGTATTTAGCTATATTTATGAAATGAAAACAACCATACTTCACTTAGCAACTAGAATTTAGCACTTTTCATTTCATTAACAAAAGTCTGCCAAAAACAATCATAATCGATGTTGTGAGTTGTATATTTTAAAATTTGAACGATTTTTGCACGGTTAAAATTATGCATGGTTAACATATTGAATCAATCTGAAACCGATCAAGAACTATGTCCGATTTTATCCAGTTCAATCCAGAACCAACATAGCTTCAAAGTGAATCAAGAACTATTTTAATTTGATCCGTTTGAATCCAGTACCGAAATTGGTTCAAGACCTGTTCTATACAACTATGTTAGGTTACGCTTCAATTTAGCTTAATTCGATTTCGGTTTTGGATTGTGTTACACTTCCAATTCGATAAATCCGAAATCGATCCAATCTGATACCATAGAAGTTTGGTATGGTTTCATCACCTTACAATCTGAAACTAGTTTAATTTAGTCTAGAATCGGCATGATTAACATGCCTAGTTAAAATGCTATTAATTTTACACTAAAAGCCCAGCTCATTACACTCACACTAGCTTTTCAACATTGAAGGGTCAACGGTCAACCTCTCCCTCAAAGAACTTTTAAATAGTGCACATCAATATTTGAATCCATACTATTTCTTTAGTTGGCAATAAGGGGAGGGTGGAAGTTTAGATTTCAATAAAACAAGGAACATAAAAAAAAAAAAAAACAGCTATACTTCAGGAATTTAGAGCGATGGAAGGCCACAATATTGTTTCTACTCTTTATCTCCTCCTCTCACTAGTTTTATCACTATTGCTTAGACCCACATTTGCCCACAAAAAGGTGAGCATTTATGTTCTCCAATACTTTCATATATGATTAGTAGTTGCTAATAACAATACACTAGCATAAGTGAAAGCACGATTTGATAGTTTTCTCTTGATTCTGTGCAATATATAGTCATATGTGGTGTACTTAGGAGCTCATTCCCATGGAGCAGAAGCGACATCCACCGACTATGACAGAGTAAAACAGTCTCATTATGAGTTTCTTGGATCATACTTGGGAAGGTAAATTAAGGTTAACTTGTGAGAATTTAATTTAATCAACTTCAATTTCTTGATATTATATCTTATCTTCTACCTTGTGTTTCACCACAGCTGTGAGAGGGCCAAAAGTGCCATTTTCTACTCTTACACCAGACACATTAATGGATTCGCAGCATATCTCGGAGAGGAAGAAGCAACCCAAATATCAAGTAACTGTGATTGTTTAATTTGCTCTTATCTTATTCAGTTTCTAACGGCAAGTGAAAGTATTTAGCATCATATATATTGCTTGCTTTGCAGGGCATCCAGATGTTGTGTCGGTGTTCTTAAACCAAGGAAGGAAATTGCACACAACCAGATCATGGGATTTTTTGGGCCTCGAAGAAAATGGTGAAATAAGCTCTAGTTTGATATGGAAGAAGGCCAGACTTGGTGAAGATACCATCATAGGAAATCTTGATACTGGTTGGATTTCTGTCTTGTGCTTCTTTTGATTTTTCTTGATATATATGAAAATCTTATAAAACTTATTATGTTCATGAAATAGTATTCTTGATTATAATAATTATCCAAAAATTCGCCCTTATCTTCGATTCTGTAGTTTTTTGTTTGGTTCTGAGACTATTTTATTATTTTTCGCCATCCACATCTGAAACACTGTGGAAGACAGTCTGGATATCACCTCCCTGCATCTAGCTCCTCCTCCTAGTGCATATGCTCAACTAACCTCTTTGCCGTTGATTTCCTAACCAGCTACTTGCACTGGGGACAAAAAGCAAATCTTGTTGCTTAAAATAGTCAATGTTGACCATCCACATCTGAAACACTGAGGAAGACAATCTGGATATCACTCCCTGCATCTGGATCATTGCACCCCAGGATAATAATAACAATGAGAAAATGTGGGTTGTGGTCCAGTCCCTAGGCACACTAATTTAACATGGAAGCGGGCCATACGGATGACTAAAAGTGATTCGATTTAGCAACAGTCTAGCTCCTCCTTCTAGTGCATATGCGCAACTAACCTCTTTGCCGTTGATTTCCTAACCAGCTACTTGCACTGGGGACAAAAAGCAAATCTTGTTGCTTAAAATAGTCAATGTTGACCTCGTAATTTGATTAAAAAGGTTGATCTATCAGAAAAGAAAGTGTATTAAGGAATCTTTTCCCTCCTACTGCATCATGTTATTGCATTATGAACGACGTATCTTTTGCTGTACGGTCAAGTTCCCAACAGAATTTCAATAGATTAAGTACGAATCATGCATATCACCACAGAGTCCATGCATAATATTTTACTTTAAAGTTTCAAATTGAACTTTTCACGGCTAATGAGCACCACTATTAAGAAAGAAACATCCGATTCGTTTTATAGAAGAGTGAGACAAAAAGAAGTAAGGTTACTGAGGAAATAGTTAAAAGTTTACGATTACATCTTCAGTTACACCTAAAATTCTTGCCATTTTACATTTGTTCTGAGGACGAATGTCTCTGCTTGTTCTCCTAGTTTTGGTGTTTCAGTTACCTAGAAAAATAAGCTGCACATAGTAACATGAACAAAAGGATTGGGAAATGGTTTTTTGTTTATAACAAATGTTGATATGAACCATCAAAATTAACTTTATGTCTTTACTCAATCAAACCAGGTGCATGGCCAGAATCAAAGAGCTTTAGTGATGATGGATTAGGACCTGTTCCATCAAAGTGGAAAGGAACTTGCCAACGTGGCTTGGATCCCAGCTTTCGCTGCAACAGGTATTATTGTTATTTGCGCTTATCTTGTAAATCTGCTACAATGAAAAGAACATTGAAATGAGAGAAAGAATACTTGAAAGTATTATTCGTCTGCGTGAAGGAAGCTCATTGGAGCCAGATACTTCAATAAAGGATATGGTGCAGCCGTAGGGCCCCTAAATTCGACGTTCAAGACACCTCGAGACACTGAAGGTCACGGATCACACACATTATCAACTGCTGGTGGTAATTTTGTGGCTGGAGCAAATGTTTTTGGGTATGGAAACGGAACAGCAAAGGGTGGATCACCGAAAGCCAGAGTGGCAGCTTACAAGGTGTGCTGGCCACCTGTTGCAGGGAATGAATGCTTCGATGCAGATATATTGGCTGCCTTTGATAAAGCCATCTATGATAGAGTAGATGTGCTATCAGTATCTCTGGGAGGAGATCCTGCACCATTTTATAATGACAGTGTTGCTATTGGGTCGTTTCATGCTGTCAAACATGGCATTACTGTTATTTGTTCGGCTGGTAACTCAGGGCCTGGTGCTGGTACGGTTTCGAATGTCGCGCCGTGGCAGATTACAGTAGGTGCAAGCACCATGGACCGCCAGTTTCCTAGTTATGTTTTCCTTGGAAACCGTATGGGCTTCAGAGTAAGTGTTTCTTCTGAGATGCTAGTTCAAGATAGATTTTTTGATTGGTTTAAGTGTGAAAGTACGTCAGATTATTTCTGGTTTTCAGGGAGAGAGCCTTTCAACTAAATCACTGCCCAAGAATAAGTTCTTCCCGATAATTTCTGCTGCATTTGCTAATGCTGCTAATGTGTCCGCTGAACAGGCGTAAGAGCACAAAAATGCCTATTTTACTCGTGTTGGAGAGTGTTTATAATGATAATTGATAGTAAAATCATTTTACATTGATCCAGGATTCTTTGTAAAGCTGAAACTCTGGACCCTGAAAAGGTGAAGGGGAAAATCTTGGTCTGTCTACGAGGAGATAATGCGAGGGTGGACAAAGGACAGCAAGCGGCCTTAGCTGGAGCAGTGGGAATGGTTTTAGCCAACAACCAGGCTTCTGGTTATGAAATTATTGCTGATCCTCATGTCCTACCCGCTTCACATATCAATTATGTAGATGGGCTTGCTGTTTTTTCTTACGTTAATTCCACGAGGTTAGCACGGTTTATCCAAGAGCCGGGATCGCCTTTTTTGTATGTATAAAATGAACATTTAGCAATTCTTACCGCAGGTCTGGCGTAGCTTCTATCACGATACCCAGGACACAATTAGGTACAAAACCAGCTCCATTCATGGCTGCCTTTTCGTCCAAGGGCCCTAACACCATCACACCGGAAGTTCTGAAGGTTTTTGACATCAAACTTAATAACTTCCCCCTTCCATAGAAAAGGGTGTGATACATTTTTCTGTTGTTTCAGCCTGATATCACTGCTCCAGGAGTGAGTGTCATAGCCGCCTACACGGAAGCTCAGGGACCAACAAATCAAGATTTTGATAAACGACGTGTGAAGTTCAATTCAGTGTCGGGAACTTCAATGTCGTGCCCTCATGTTTCAGGGATTGTCGGCCTCTTGAAAACCCTCCATCCAAATTGGAGCCCTGCAGCTATAAAATCCGCCATAATGACCACCGGTAACTACAAAAAAATGCATGAACAGAATTGGTTTTATCAAAATTGATCTCATTATTTTTCTTTGCCCGTTTCCCCTGCAGCCAAAACGGCTGACAACACAATGAAGCCGCTAACAAATGCATCCCATTTCAAGGCTACACCATTCAGCTACGGAGGAGGTCATATTAACCCGAACCGAGCAATGGATCCTGGACTAGTGTATGATCTTGGACTCCACGACTACTTGAACTTCATGTGTGCCCTCGGCTACAATAAAACTCAAGTCCGGTTGTTTTCTGACAAACCACATACGTGCTCGAATCCTACCAGTATCATCAACTTGAACTACCCTTCAATCACAGTACCTAAGCTCAATGGTTCAGTGACAGTAACTAGAAGAGTCAAGAATGTAGGTTCACCAGCAACTTACAAAGCTCGTATCCGCAGCCCCCCTGGAATATCGGTTCAAGTTAAACCGGATATTCTGAAGTTCGAGACAATCGGTGAGGAGAAAGATTTCCAGGTTGTTTTGGAGGTGAAAGAAGCCGGTGTTGCTGGGAATTATGTATTCGGGAAGCTGATATGGTCAGATGGTAACCATTATGTAAGGAGTCCAATTGTAGTCAATAAACTATAGGATTTATCAATACATTTAATCTCTATCTGGAATTTTATTTTTTGGGGAAATTAAGGCAATTGTTCTTTAATGGTTGTTCAGTACTTGAATGAATCTCCGTTTCTTGTTCAGTAGCCCATTTTTTCAATGTTACGCAAGTGAAGAGACTGATTATGTTACTGAACTATCTCCTATTTCTAAAGAAGAAAGAGTGATCCAAACTTTTATGGAAGTACGCAAATTTGTTCGAAAATTACAAATGAATTATTATTTTGATGCAAATTTAATACCCAAAATGAGAAATTCATGTGATTTCTTTCATGCTTCTTTTGTTCTAATGCTCAGCGTTACTTTTGATATTTATCAGTTTCAATTAATTGCCATAGCCCACGTAGAAGTTTGTGTCTGTGGCCTCCCACGGTAATGGAGGAGCTAGGACCGAAATATGCAATGAGTGATAATAGTATAAACAATTTATTTCTAAGAAAAATAAAAATCACAGTATATTAATTAAACTAATAAAAATTCTTGGCCAACACTTAAAAAGAACATTTAATATATAAAAAAAATTATTTTAGTTCATCGATGATGATCTGATATATATATAAAGAATAAAAGTATCCTCTTGTTCTAAATGGCTCGTCCACCAATTTGAAGGTTGGTATAGCAACAAGATAGAACTAAGCATAAACGAAAATCATCTTCTGTCAAATAGTACTCCGCACATGATCAGACGCAATACAGCACATTAACATTGACATAAATTTTAGTGAAATTTAAGACTGGTTAGCACGTTGTTGTGCACAGGATCTGACAAGTGAGCCAGCAAGTTCTCATACGGGCCGTCACCCGTCACCAGAGCCTGGACAAAGTAACCCAAGATAGCCAACATGGCCAGTCTTCCATTCTTCACTTCCTTCAACTTCAGATCCTTTAAAGATTTCTGATCCTTCCCGAATCCAAGCGGGTTGAAAAACGGGCCGCCAGGGTAGGCTGGTTCACCCGACCCGCACAATCCCTTTTCCAGGCCCAAAAAGTATTGCTTACCCATGGAACCTGGATTGTACCAGTCCTGGAATCTTCGATGCTCAGCAAATCCCATCAGCGCCATTTCGAAAACGAATAGTGTGTAGTTATCAGCCCAGTAGTTGTAAGTTCCGGCCGGGGGGATGACTCCTGTTCTGAACCAGGGGAGAGCTGTTTCTGGTGGAATCAGGCCGGCTTTCCCTAGGATTTCTGGTGCTATGGCACCCACTGCCCCTAGCATTGCGAAACGGCCATTGATGATTTCTCCGTAGGCTAGCCATCTGGGCTCGATGAACCCTCCAGTGCCTTCTGGGTCTGACAGCCCCAATGGGTCGAATCCGTAGTCACCGGGGAGACTGGGACAGTTCCAATTTTTCCATTAGTTTCAACTTCCGGTCTAAAGAAATCAATAGACTGACAGACAATTTACCTTCCATCCAAGTAGGACAGACTCTGCTTCGATGCAAACCAGAGTTGCCTGTCTGCTCCTTGCTGAAAAAAAAACGCATAATCAAAAGCTATTAGTAACTTTTCCACAACAAACTCAAGAATTTTTTGCGAGTTTATGTGTGTGGATGTATTGTAAATACCTTGACAGGAGGAGCAGCCTCGGCCCTGACAACAAATGAGATTTTTCTTGAAAATTGGATTGACCTTCCTCCAAAAATCTGCCTGGCGGCGTCTGCGGTGGCGCAGATTGATGATGAAGAGACCAACGCCTGTGTTGCCATTCTTTGTTTTTCTTACTTGGACACAGGATTTTTAGTTGGCTATTCTCACAGAAGAAGAATTTGGTAGCACCAAATAACGATTACAATACGGAATGAGGACCAATCCAAGCAAGCCAACTGGATCTATGTGGGACATATAAAGATCTTGAAATTGTGGTGCACACACGAGTTACGAAATCGGTGGATAGAGTTAGTATCTGTTGTCCAATGGAAATGGTACAGCTGGCATGCCCGCTTGGATTGCAGATAATCATCGGTTCTTTTGAAATAAGCCTCCATAGCCCACCCGGTTTGGGATTATTTTTATTTTTTCGTTTTGTATTTATATCTATCCACATTCCTTCTATTCTTTTTCTATTATATTTTTATTTAATTTGGGCCTTGTAATTAACTAACTAACGAAAAAATAACAAATCATTTATATAATTAATCATTAAACAATGATAAAATTGAAAAGTTATTTGTGTAATTGCTACTTCTATTAACCTTTGTGAAAAAGAAACGTACATATATAATTGAAAGAGAGAGTGTATCGTATTAAAAAGCTATAATGATAGGTTATTAGCATCTTATTAATTTTACTTCATCCAACATATTCTAATTTTTTAGATAATTTTTAATTTTAATTTCAGACATTAGAGTGAACTAATATAAAATCCTATGATATCATCCCCAACAAAAGTAGACGAGCATCTGGAACTTGATGACATGAAGCGATTCGCATTTTGAAAGCAGAGAAGCTAAACTTGAAATAAAATTAATAGAGGATAAGGCTTCAAATTCAATTCACTTCATAATTTCGTTTCGAAATCCATTTAATTGAGATCCTACAAGTACAACATTTCAGAACAACCCACCAATTTATTCGACATATTGGTCCTGCATTATGAGGTTCTCTTGTTCTCTGATTCTACATGTTCTCCACACCTAAGAGATAGATTGGGAGCATTTGGATTCGACGTCTTGCAACCCACAAACCATGTTAGCAGGGACTGCTATGTCTATCATCTTTGGATACGACAAGTTTAAATCTGTGTAAAACAGAGTGAATTATATATCAGCAACAAAGTGTTACAACGAATCGACTTGAACTTCAGTTTTGAGCATTTGTACCACTGATACTTACTCGTCATTATATTTATGAATGCTTCCTGCAAAAGAACATATATCAGTATCACAATTTATTGGTGAAATAAATTTAAATGGGAATTTCACAAGTTGTCACCTGATAACGTTTTTTATGTGTGAGAAATCTTTGACACGTCAACAAGTTGGCATCGCAAAAAAAGGAAAATAGATTAGAGTTACCTGATCTTTCGTTAGGCGGGGGTTGTGCACCATCTCTTCTCCCACAGTACTCACCTAAAAATCATTGAGTATGCATAAGCAACTTCAGTTATTTGTGTGCCCAAGACAGAGGAGCGATTAGGTCTTTCATGGTCACTTACAGAGAACCCCTTGTAGTCATGAGCAGGGTATACCAATGTGTCTTTAGGCAATGCAAAGATCTGTTTTCGAATTAAAACTTCAGAATGCATGTGGGAACTTTGGAGTGTTTAAATTCATAAAATGCTGTTCATCTTATGATTTATTTATTCTTACCTGGGAATGAACCGACTTATAAAGCTGCTCGGAACTGCCACCCTGTGGAAAAAGTAATTGGAGTTCAATACCAGAGCTTAAATACAACATAAAATATAAAATCAAATTTGGCTGACAAAAATTTCCTCCAGAGAAAGGACAAAGATACTGATTGAGGATAACTTGTGATCGACTTTCCACGTGTTCCATCAATCTTTAAGGCTTTTGTATGTCTTAATTGATGTGAGTTTGACCGCAGACTTACAATTGCCGCATAGAATCAGAACTATTTTATGCACCCAAGGTTAACCTCAAATACTTTGTGAGTCATAATTACCAACTTATAAGGAGATGAAGTTTCTATCCAATAATTATCTCCACATCTTTAGAAAAGGAACCTACATGTTTAAGGGTTTTAGACAAAGAAAATTTGTTACTTGAGTTCACCTATGATAAATGACATGATGAACAAAATTTGGAGTAAAGGTCTCTCCTGAAGAAGATGATACCTGAAAATCTGTCCTACCACATCCACGTATCAATAAAGCATCACCAGTGAAAGCCATCCTCGGTTGTGGCTGATTAGGTCCTTCGCCTGTGACATAAGTCACACAACCTTGCGTATGACCTGGTGTAGCACGAACCTGTGAAAGAAAAGATAAATCATGAGGCCAACATGAGGATAATCAAATGCATCATACAGAACCGAAATGCAGGATTTCACAAGGACATTACACAGCCTAATTAAATAGGTTACATTAACAGGTCGATGAAGTCATACGTCAACTTTTTCAAATGTATGATTGGTAAATCTAATTTGAAAAGCTCAAGTTCCTTTCAGTACCTCTAGAAAGAGATCACCAAATGAGATTCTATCACCAGGTTCAACAAATAGGTCAGCTTTTGCGTTGCTTGCTTTAGAGATGATGGATTGTAGTCCAGGAACCTTACTCTATAGCCACAACAGAAAAATAAACAAGTTAGAATACACTCAAATAATATTGAATCATCATAAAGAAAATGCAAAATATACTCAAAATTCAAAAACCAGGTCCGCCGCCAACAAGAATTCGAAAGTGAAAAAAGAAAAGAAAAAGTAACCTTAAGCAAGCCGGTGCCAGTGACATGATCGGCATGTACATGTGTATTGATTGCATAAATAAGCTTTAAACCCAACTCTTTCATCACAGAAAGATCCCTATCAACTGTCTTGTCCACAGGGTCAACCAACTGTTTACAGACAAGTTGCGTCAGTTCATTCTGAAGGCCTCATTGCAGTGCAAAAACAACTAATAAAAAGACAATTGTTGTCACACTACAAAATAAGTCTCCAATTATCAATACATTGGATCGTTCCCGATGAATCGAAAGTTAAGGAACGGTCTAACCCATTAATTCTCATACACACAACCGCAAAACAATTTGATGACATAAATCAACACATAGCTTTAGCAGGGAATTTCAATATATATTCATAATTTAAAAGAAATAGACCTAAGAATATCAACGGGGCTTCTGCTTTCTAGAGAGAAAAGTATAATAAATTCAAGAGTGATGCAGATACTTGTTCGAGTAATTTGGCATCATCAGTCAGCATGTTAACATTAGATAGATAAGAAGCTGATTAAGCAATCTTGATTGGAAAAAGCAAACAACTTTCATCCAACGCTCGCATTCCACTGAATAAAAGGATCGAACATGTCTAAATGTATCAAAAATACCCCAACAATAAGCTATTACATCAAACGACATCAAAATTCAAAATTCACTAAACAGACATTAAAAAACCACCCAGAACCCACTTGACCATTACTAAGATAGAAGATGGCCAATAGAATAAAGAATGTAAACATAAACCGCGAATTTAAACAAGAAGAAACTAAGATGTGGTGATAACTAACAAGGGCAGGTTTATCAGGATAAGAAGCATCGGCAAGAAGGTAAGTGTAAGTGCACGACTCCTTCTCGAACATCTGACGAAAAAGCAAAGCCGACGACGTCACATAAGAGGCTGACCCCATTGGAGATGATCGAACACTCCCGGTAAACGCTACAACCTTGGGGAAAAAAGCTTTCTTTTGCGGTTTCGGAGCGGAAAACACAGCAGAGAATTGGAAAACCCGGAGATTCAGAAGCATTTCTTGTTGTGAAAGGTGGGATTTCGATTTAATAACACAAATCGACGACCATATCAATGTAAAGAGATGGTTGCCCGAATTATTTTAGTCGGTGACGTGCATTAATTTGTCGCGGTTTAAGGATGTTTTGGCGTGACCGAGAGAGGGAATTGATGTGCGATGAACCGGGATGATGTGATTGGTAGTTGACGTTATTAGGAGACACCGTGGCAACGTTAGCAATCGCACCTAGTATTGCGCGCCTCCATTGCGTTTTGTTTGGATGTTGAGAATTTGGTGGGAAAATATTTCTATTAAAAAGCGACTGTCTTTTACATAATATTCTTGATTTAACGGGTGACGCTTTGTTTAATTGGCTTGATAATCCTTCATAACATTATTAATATTTTTAATCAAGTGTTTGGTTATGCATCTTTTCATATATTTTACTAATCACAACATTATTTATTAATACAATATCAATCATAGAAGTAAACGCTACCTAATCTGACCTGGTTCCGAACTCATAAACACAAACATACAGAATTGTGTACATTGAGAGAAATTATATTTTCCTATAAACAATGCATATCTGAAACTTGAAAGCTTAAAACAAACAGCGTATTTTTTGCCAAAAAAATTGCTGTAACATCATATTGATGGCATAACTTTCTACACCACTGTTCTCCTGAATGTAGTTTTTTGGTTGTAAAGAATGAGAAAAAATGTCACATTGTTTTTTGTTGCAAGCCAACTCATCAACTGGAGCATGAAGAATACCTTCATCCAAACTTATGGAAACTCGTGGGATAACTCATAAGAATCTTCAAGCGGAAGCTTCAGTCGACTTTGAGAAGTTGCACCGATAATATCCCATTAACTGATTACTCCCTGAAGTCAAAGAGGAGTGGTATCAAGAGAATCTTGTAAAATCAAGACCCAATTATCTCATCAAAAGAGACGCATTCCCGTTCAGTATAGATGCCAACCCCATTAGATATCACACACCTAACAATTTGTTTCCACATTCCCATTTTTGGCACAAATCCATGCCCTACCATTTGCTTCAATGACCATTCCACATCTTCCGCCATATTCTGACGACAAAATCCCTTTATCACCATCTTGTAAGATTCAAAACTCGGATTTATTCCCTTCTCAATCATCTTTTGCATAAAATTCTTGGCTTCAACAAAGCACTTTGCATCAAGAAAACAGTACAACACCTCTTGATAAGTTCCAGAATTCGGCTCGCATCCCTTGACCGTAACCCTGTCAAAAAGTTTCATCCCTTCTTGAAATCTCTTTTGTTTTCTTAATCCTAGGATCAATATGTTAAACACAATTGCGTCCACCTCCACCCCCTCCGATTCCATCCTATCCAACAAACTAAATGCCTCATCCACACGCCCAAGCTCGCACAAGCCATGCATTATGGTCGAAAAGGTTCTCACGTTAGGCATGCATTTCTGCTTTGGAAATTCATCGAGCACATTGAGGGCAGCCTCAATCTTCCCGCACTCGCAGAGCCCCTTTATGATGATATTCAGGCAACAGGCATCAACCTCCACACCCAAGGTCGGAGCACGTGCATAAACCTCATGAACAAACTCGAACTGTTTCGTCGAAACCAGCATATTCAACACGCAATTAAACGTGACCACGCTTGGCCAGCACTTGTAATTTGGCATATCGAAAAGGGTTCCGATGGCTTTGTTTATCCTACCAGCAGAGTGGCCGTAAATCTTGATCACGTCACGGAACAACACATCAGAAAGTCGACATCTCCTCTCAAGCTTGATTCTTTGCATGAGAGCTTCGACCCCATCAAAGTCACCGGCATCCGCGAGCTTATGGATGACCGTAGAGTAGAGGGATTCGGTGGGATTGTAGTCTTTGCGTTTGGAGAGTTGAATGAAGAGTGGGAAGATGAGACGGGGGTCTTTGATGTTGTTGAAAATCCTGATGACTTGAGGCTGGCTCAGCCAGTCTTTGTGGTTGAGGAGATCGGGAGGAACACAACACTTATCGCTAAACTGACGGAAGAAGAGCGAAAGATTTCGAATTGAGGAAAGGAATGAGAATCTGGAGATGGGCTGATGGATTTTCAATCTGTAACTCATACTCTCCGCATTTGATTTGGGGCGGCACCCTATTCTACCTATCATTATAGAATATTTTGAAATGGTTCACAAAATACCCGATAAACTTACCAAGCAAACTGTCTTAATTACACCAGCAAACTCACAAATACTTTTTACCAGGTTGATGAGTCGGGATTTCTTTAAACATCTATTAAAAAAAAAGGCTCGGCCAATAGAAAAAAAATGGTTTTTTTTTTATGGACTGTTAAAATCGGGACTTGAGTTAATTTCTCCGAGTTTATATTCTGAAAATTATTGTTTTAAAGCAATGGGTCCGACGTTTTTAATCAAATAAATGATGGGCGGGATTGTAATTAAGAAAGAAAGATGCCCATTCATAAATATTTTCCAATCTTTTGCAGTAAAGAAGGTAAAAAAACACATTTAATCGATTTTTAGCTAGTGATACCCCTGTAAGAGCCCGGATCATGGATGATCCGGGATATCAGATGGATTCCCAAATCAGGGTCAATCTGTAGGGTAGATTCTTCTGAAGCCGGGCAGGTGCAAGCCCGGGCTCTACTCCCCGGACAACCAGACGCCTGTGCTCTTATATAAGCCCCCAGTAGGCATTCTAACCGGGCCACCTCGATATGAGCACCGCACTCGAGTACACTAACAGAATAGGATGTAGGCGACTGTCCCATCTCTGACACCAGGTCGATGGGTTGACAAAATCAGATGGTCTGGATGTGACCAGTATGAGATTTGACATGTCAGAGTATAGCCGCCCTACTATAATTAGTAGGTAGCACGCAGAACGAGGTTATCATCACATCTCTTACTATAAATATCATGTTCATTCTACATTAAATACAGGTGCACACACCTATTCATACCAGCAGCAATATTTTCTTTAAAGAGCTTCCTCTTTTACACTTGCTGACTTAAGCATCGGAGTGGCCACGCCGGACACCCCTCCGACGCCCATTCACGAGTTCATTTCATTGTGTACAGGTTACAGCTGAAGCCATATTACAGAGATATATCTCATTGCTCTTATTCCCTTCATTATTTTGATAACAGATCCGATGGAGCACTCGACCGGCTCATCCATTTCATCCAGGATCGCATCAGCTAGATTGTTAAATTGTAAACGCGTAAAGGGTAAATCTACTGCCATAAACCACCATAAGCATCCTCTTCCACAACGCCAATCCCATATGAAATAAGCGAATAATCCCTCAATCCCACAAAATCATTCATATTTTCCGTGTTGTCTCCAAAACAACCCATAAAAGAACCAGCCATGTAATCATTAGGACAATAATAGTAATAATAATAATCCATCTCCTCATCAATCCATTCAAAATCAAGATGATCGGGTGATGTAGAACATAAGCTATATACATCCATTTGCTGTATATCATCCTCCATGCGATCATCAGAATTAACATCGGTCTCCAAACACGATTCTTGATCAGTTATAATCTCAGCTTCAAGAGACTGAATCACGATTCTCAACCTTTCGTCGTCTCCGTCTTCCACTTGCGCAGACTCTTCCAGTGAAGTCATCAGCAATGAAGAAGAATCGTCGAGTATGTTGATGTTCAAATCATGAACCTGACTTGTAATCGTAGTTCTCGAACCACAGATTTCAGATACTGTGGCCATGCCAATTATATCTATAGATTCAATGGATGGTCTGACTACCACTCAAGGATTGAAATTAACAGGGAGAACAAGAGAAATTTCACAGGATATGTACACATGCATCTTTCGAAGGAGAGTGTCCTATTTATATAGGACTTCGACTTTAATAAACTTTTTTGTAATTGATATTTAGAATTTTAGAGTTGAAGCAATGGCCATGTGCGATGCTAGTGAAGATGATCCCACCATTCATGTGCAACCAAGATCTCTTTGTTCGATACAGGTCACGAATGACATATTCAATTGGTCCTGAAATTTTGAACTAAAGCAGTGTTCGTATTGTCTTGCAATGCCCCCTACAATATTAATGCCATTTTTATTTATGGATACTGTTTTCAAGAAATTGTGTCGGCAGTCCAACATGTATATATGAAGGATAAGATAAAAGGATAGATTTTGATTTCGTAAAATTAGTTGTCGGAATTGTTTCAAATAAAATGTTTCTCCTCCGCCCCAAATATATGCGTGAGTGTGTGTTTCTATACTTGTTCACACATTTCATTCAAAAAATAGTTGCATATTTCCCAATACTTTAATTAACATATGTGTATTTGAGACAGCCGAAAAAGAAAAGCAAACCTATACATTGAGACGAGGAGATTATATATCAAACCCAATTTCCTTGTTGCACTAAAAAATACGGAAAATCGAATATATATGATATGGATCGGATAAACAATTTTGCTTGACCAATCGAACATTTTAACTTTTAAGGAACCGTTTGAAGTTAAAAGATATGATACTATATGTAGATAAATAATCTAATATGATAATTATTAATACAATATTTGATTTAATTGATAAACAATAGTTTGTTTGATTTAATTGATTAAATTTGAGATAAAATGATAAATTATCATTTTGTTCTTTTAATAATTAATAAGATATTAATAATGTTATTTATTAAGGCTAATATTATAATATAAATTAAATGATTTAATTGATTTAAGATAAATGATTAGTAGATTAATAAATAATATGATAATGTAAATATGATATATGATTGATAAATTATCAAAGATTACTTACGAGAAAATTGAAACTGTTCCTAAAAATGGTACAATGTTACCTATACTTTTTTTTATGTTGTATGAAAAATAATAGTAAAATATTACCTGATAAAGAAATCCTAGCTCCGTCGAACAAAGTCCGTAGTTAAAATTCATCTAAAATAAAAGGCAATCATCGACGTCTAAGTAATTGTAAAATAAATAAATAAATAAATTACTTAAAAATAATATCAAACATCTTCTTCTTCTTTTTTTTTCCAAAATTTTTAAGACTAGCAAGTCGTGTCGAAACTAAAGTTGATCCAAAAGCAACTACATTTTTGTCATGGGGCAGACACTGAGAAGACGGCACCCGAACAAGATCGTGTATCAGAATCAATCTTTATGGGTCCGATGACTGCAAGTGGATTTTTGATCATTTAGCTACTCATAATTATGTAATATTTTTACTAATGTCTAGTGTGCACTTCCCGACGTAACCAAGGTTTTCCTTTTAGGTGGTGACTGTTTGCACTGTCACTCAAAAATATGATGTTACTTGAACATCCACAAAATTCTTCTCATACAGCAGATTGACTCCTTTCATAATGGCTAATAACACTTCATGGACCACACCAATATGGTTGACTGATTTGCTTCCCAAATGCATGTAGAAGTCTACCTTGCTTGTCTCACAGTAGTGAGTCACTCAAATCTCTTATTGACACATGCATCTACATTTAGATTGAAAGCGCTTTTGTCTGAGGGTTTCCAACTTTTCTCGGCCCTGCGCTTGTTGACATGCTTCTATACCAATCTCGCTGCATGAAAGTCCGAGAGTAGCGATGAGCTCCCAGCTACACTCTCCGCCATCGCACTTCTGTTATTATCATGTAGAAATTTATGTTTTTCTTTTTAGATAGCCCAGGCAAAGAGTGCGAATTCCTCAAAACTCTTCCTTGGACAGTTGTGCTCGCATCCATTTTTAGAGTTAATAAAAAAAGAGTATTTGTTCTTTTTGTTTTTGCTTTATTTTTAAACATAACATTACTTAAATACAAGTAGAACGGACGAAAGGTTAATGTTTGAGTTTAATTGTCACAAGTTTAATATCTACTTCTCTGCACAAGCAAGTATGTATGTGTGTGTGTGTGTGTGTGTGTGTCTATATTTTTTTTATATTTAGTATCATAATATATATATATTTTTATATTTAGTATCATAGCACGCTGTTTCCTAGTTTTGGTGTGCAAATTATTTTCCATATGCGGGAGATATAGAACGTGAAAGTGATCTTAAAACTATTTATTAATGATTTAACAATAAAACTCTTAATGTGATTAATTATATTTGTTATTGGTCTATTTCACCTCTTGCAACTCCATCATTGTTATTTTTTTCCAAATCAAAGTCGAATGCCGTGAAACATTGCAAAGACACCTTGTTGCCCCAGGTTAACGATCGAGACCTCACGAATCCGATTATTATTACGCGTTCATGCTTAATCGTAAGAAAAAATATTTTTGAAATAATGGCCCTCGAGTTGAACAGAATCTTGTCAAACATGGCCAATTTTCATTCTCCGATAAGGAAAAAAGGAACTAAACCACCGTTGTCTCCCGCCGCCACCGCCGCCACAACAACCGACAGTGACACCATCACCTCTACCTTCAATGTCGGCAAAAATTTCTAATACAGCTGCACCAGGTTCGGTCAAATCGCCATCCTTCTCTTCACATCTTCCATTTGCAGGAGACAGCTGCCGAGTTTTGGAACCGTCTGTTGTCAAATTTAACTCTCGGTCCGCTGTCATTGTTTTTTTTTTTTTTTTTTTTTTTTTTTTTTTTTTTTTTTTTTTTTTTTTTTTGCAATTTTAAATTTGTTTTTAATGTGACGTTGAAATGTACATTTCTACATTAATATTTTCGATTAAAAATAATTAAATTGACAAAAATTGAAATCAAAATATAAAAATAACTAAAATCACGAATAAACAAATATATAGTATCGAACTGAAGTTTTCCTAATTTATAATTTGGCAACTATGCTGGACATACACATCGATGTCTCCAGTCCATTAGGTGTATCAAAATGTTTTTGTAAAATCTCTCAATAATTTTTTTAAAAATATCTGTATTTAAAAAAGAATGTTATCAATTATCTTACACTATTCTTCTTCGTAACTTCTGAAATCCCAAAATATCCCCTGTTTTTATATAATTTCTTCTTTTTTCCCCATTCTTAAAGATGGTTTAATTTTCGTGATTTAATGACGAGATCTTGATTATCCACGTTAATTCATTGACTGCTGACCATTATTATTTAATTAAAAAAAAAGGTGAATTATAAATACATTCAATTATAATAATTAAAGAGGAATAATAGTCAGAAGTCAAAATTTGTACATTCTTTTTTCAAAGACCCCATTAAATAAATTTTGAAAAGTTTAAAGAATTACTCAATCAATATTCACGTAAAGGAAATTGGGTATCAAAGATTAATTTCATGATTACATAATAATTAATCAAGAAGAATCAAAGCTAACCAATTTATAGACAAATTTCGATTTCATGTTATAGTGAAATTTGAAATTTATAAGAAAAAAGATCACTTATCTAGTGATAAAAGTGACGTCTCAAAAATATATGAAATATTGAGTTCAAATCTCACTTATACGAGTAGTACAAGTAATTTAAATATAAATATCTCTACTCGGAAGTCAAACCGAAAACGATATTAAGTAGATATTTGCTAAAAAGAAAAATAATTTTTTTGGTTAATTAATTTGCGGAATTTTAGATTGTAGTCAATTAGATTATCAAAGTTTTGTTTTGATTAATAAATTTAATTTTCGATTATTTTGATCTGATTACTTATATTATATATGATAAGTTAGCATTTAGCGATGTTACGTCAGTTTTTTAGATGTCATATCAATATTTTTGGATGTCACGTCAATAGTTTTCAGTCTTACGTCAACTATTAGATCAAAATAAATAAAAATTAAAATTTATTTTATCAAAACCAATATTAAAAAATTTAATAAAAAAAATCCAAAATCAAACAAGTTACAAATCCAAAAACTGTTTTACTTAGTAATACATTGTTGTAGGTCAAATATCTATTAACCTCCACAACCACCGCAACCACCGCCACCGCAACCGCAACCGCAGCCGTCGCTACTGCCACTGCCACCACAAAAACAACCTTGTGAATTGCTGGCAACAAAAACGCTTGTTTCCACCCTATCGGCATAACTTTTATCCTTTTTGTCATTTTTGTCGGACTTTTCAGTTCTCTTTTTGTTGTTATAAGCATATATCGAAGGCGGTTGAGGCCAATTGTAGGCGGGCTTTCCCCTATTTTCTTTAAAGACATTCGGCGGCGTTGGTGGACGAGATCTTCGAGGCGGCTGGGGCCAATTGTAAGCGGGCTTTCCCCTATTTTCTTTAAAGACATTCGGCGGCGCTGGTGGACGGGATCTTCCCGGTCGTGGGCATAGGCAGCTAAACATAGTGTCAATGTTCTGTTTGGGTACAAGGTGTGGAGATCAGTTCAAAGCATTTTACTTCAAGTACCGCAGCTTTTATAGGGAATATAGTGTTTTTTATTATCACGTTAATTAATTGACTGCTGACCATAATAATTTAATTATAAAAAAAGTGAATTATTCAGTCAATTCATATGATAGCTGAATCAACGATATGCTTTATTTGACTTTTGAGTAATGAGTTTATTTCATGCCATTTAATATTTACATATATTATTCTAACACAAGCTTTGACTTTTTTTAAAAAAAAGGGATTGAATTTTGTGACATGTTTAATAACTTTAAAAACTTATTGAAAATACTAGCGACTCAATGACGCATATGATGATGTCAAATGCTCAATTTGAATATACAATATAAACTATCCAACAAGATATCCAAATTTTAAAAAGGCAAAAACTTGTGTGAAACGGTCTCACATGTCATATTTTGTGAGACGAATATCTTATTTGGGTCATCCATGAAAAAATATTATTTTTTATGCTAAGAGTATTATTTTTTATTGTGAATATCGGTAAGGTTGACCCGTCTCACAGATAAAGATTCGTGAGACCGTTTCACAAAAGACCTACTCTTTTAAAAATAGTTGAACTGTTTGATCTTTTGGTTTTGTTAGCTTATATATGGACTGTACATACATGGATTTGTGACGTTTTAGAATTGGTCCTGAATTTCCTTCGGTTAAGAATAGCTTGGTTGAGGAATTGATTTTTTTTTTTTCCCACACTTTCTCCAATTTTTTTAGGATTTATTTTCAAGAAAAAAGTAAAAAGAAAAAAAAAAGAAAAAAACAAGTTGTCTGATATACCAGGAGAAGAGAAAAATCCTAAATCAAGCCATCAGTCTGTCAAAAAATATTGAAAGATATAATTAGCACATACAAAAGATGGACAGAATTGAAAATAAGAAAAAATAAAAAAAGGGTATATTGTGAATTATCACTTCTTTGAAGTTATCATTATTTGTTTTCAATTGGTTCTCCTTGAATTGTTTGTTTCTTACGTTAATTGTGAGTTTACCACTAATACAAAAACGACAAACGACAACGGATTTTATCCGTTCTCGTAGTCATTTTAAAACTGTTGTAACTGAGGGTGTTGTTGAAAGTCCGTTCAACGGCAACGATTTTTATCCGTTGTGGTAGATCACAACCGTCGCAAATAAAAATAGCGACGGGTATGAACAAAACCGTCGTTAATTTTAAATTAGCGACGGTTACATAAACCGTCGCTAGTTCAAATTAGCGACGGTTTGGTCAACCGTCGCTAATTTTAGGTAGCAATCAAGTCCGTCGTTAATTTTAGCGATGGTCAGTGGTCAAGATTTCCGTCGCTAATTTGTTTCGAAAAATAAAAAAAATACTTTTAATAATTTAATAAATCTAAAAGAAACGAATAATCCAAACTAAAATCGTGTAAAAGAAAAAAATTTGAAGTGTTGTGAAGTAGTAAAATCGTGTAAAAGAGAAAAATTTTAAGTGTTATGAAGTGGTTAGAAAAATTTTATGTGTTGTGTGAAAGTGATAAAATTATGTAAGAGAAAAAAATTTTAAGTGTTGTGTGAAGTGATAAAATGGTGTAAGAGAGAAAAATTTTAAGTGTTATGAAGTGGTGAGAAAAATTTAAAGTGTTGTGTGAAGTGATAAAATGGTGTAAAAGAGAAAAATTTTAAGTGTTGTGAAGTGTTGTGGAGGAAAATGGATCGGAAATGGAGATATTTATAGACAGTTTACGACGAGTTTTGGTTAAACCGTCGCTATTGGCGACGGTAAATGATAAATCGTCGCATAGTTTTATTTGGCAACGGTTTGGATTTAAACCGTCGCTAATATTAGCGACGGTTTCAAAACAATGTCGCTAATTTTAGCGACGGGTTTTATTGAACCGTCGCTAAATTTAAAGATGCGACGAGTTTTACTAAAACAGTCGCTAAAATTGACGACGGTTATTTTAGAACCGTCGCCAAATTTAGCGAAGGTTTTTGAAAAACCGTCGCTAAATATTGTAACATTTTCCAAAACCGTTGTTTGTCAAAAAACCACGCTAATCGACAACGGTTTCTTCAAACCGTTGTCAATTGTCCAAAAAAACACGCTAATAGACAACGGTTCGTTGACCCTAAAAAACGCTCAAAGACAACGGTTCTATAAAACCGTTGTCATTGATCCCAAAACCCGTTGTCTTTGACCCCCCAAAGCTTTGCCCCCTCAAAAGACAACGGTTTTCGATAAAACCGTTGTTAAAAAACATACGACAACGGTTCGTATGTGCGTTCTTGTATGCAAAATTTCTTGTAGTGTAGGTGAGTTGCTCTTATCTTGTTGAGGCTTTGTGAAGAGTCCAAGTGGAAAATTGAGGACCAAGACTTACAAAAAGTTGAGTGCGATTTCAATAGAACCATACAATCCAAAGTTTCCGAAACAAATGTAAAGGATTTATATTATGATTTCTCAATAAGGACGCAACAGAAACATAGTTAAAAAAATAGAGAAAACTATATTTTTAGTCTTATATATTCACTTTTTTGCGGTTTTGATATTTAATGTTGTCAAATTTCAATTTAGCCATGTATCTTTCATTTTTTTTGACAATTTTAATCTTTTTTCGTTAACAATGTTGGCATTGCATGCATGAGTTTTATGGCCTTGTCACATCGTTGTATGTCAGAAAAAGACGTAAATTCTAAAAACAATAAAGATAGTAAACTAAGCTTAATTTGACA